>NW_027192440.1:7526-193731 GCF_041956645.1 Rasamsonia byssochlamydoides | reverse complement strand
GGGGGGGGGTGGGGGAGGACTGACGACTTCGTCAATGTGGGCATTCGCTTCCTCGCCCACTCTCTCTCCTGCTTCCTCTGCCTGTTTGCCTCGTGGGAGCTTGCTCCGAGCCTTGTCGACGTCACCTGTTATTTTGTACAGTACAGGAAGTTATTGTTAGCCTGAACAAACCGATCGACATGGGAAGGGGGAAGAAGTGGTAACGGAAATGCATGCAACTATCGTCGGAGACAGAAACAGAAACAGAAACGGTCAACAGTGCTAGAAACCAGAATATAGAAGTGAGACTAGCTCTTCGCTTTATCCTTCGCCTTCACCGCATCCCCTCCAGCGCTGTAGAGGTAGTATCCGCCGGCAGCAGCGGCAGCAAGACCGAGGTAGACCGGAGTACGCGACTTGTTGGCCATGACGACGGTGGATGGGCGGATAGATGAGAGGAGGAGGTATGTAGTGCAGATCAACAGTTGACAGTGACAGACCTGTTTTTAAAATAATTGCAAATGGGATGGATGGATGGTAGAGAGAAACAACCCAGGCAAAGCTAAAAGGATCCGACAGGACATCACAGGGCTATGACGTTAGAGGTGGTGTTCCCCCGCTGGAAGCGAGCACGACAGGGAGGGGAGTCGAGCTGCTCGTCCAATGTATGCACCTAAAGTACCTACCTAGGTATGTACTTCAGTAGTTTATTCTCCAGGCTAAATTCGTATTCAGAGAGTCCCTTCAATTTCGAGGCCCAGCTATACCAATGAACTTTGATGTGCTGTACATACATCCATGCATAGTATGTAATTACCGTACCCTGGTCAAGGAGGAAGAACTTCCACTCGTCCTTCTCCCAAGGACAATGTACATAGTACATACTTTTGGTCTCTATGACGCTGTCTAAGACTGACACTGTTCGAACATCTTCATGATTCCAGAGAGTCTCCATCCTTACTGCCAGGCGTTGGAGAACGACCAACACACCCACGTACGTCACCTGATAGTCATCACCATTATTAATATCGTCCATTTACTAATGAGCTTAAGCTTAGCGCGCCTCCAATCCATATGGGCACCGCACGCATGGTAGTGGATCAGGATTCAGGACATGTGATTCGACGGTGCCCAGCTGCAAGAGTGTGGGGTAGCCATGATAGCTTATGAGGTACTGATGAAGTCATCGATAGGTACCGAAGCACGAGGCTCTAACCTCTTAAGTGGCTCCAGGGAAGTACGCCAGTACTACCTCCGAGATACCTGTACGACTGCCTATACCGAGAACGCTACCCCAAGGCTAATTGATATCAGATTTATTACCCACAACTGCAACAGATCCGTTACTAGATGTCCCTCTACGATGGCCTGCACCTTAAATACTATTTAGACGACAGAAGATTGAATTGTAATGTACTATCAAGAGGAACTGGTAACATGCGAGCAATTGAACGAAATCAACCTTAACCTCAGCAACAGACAAGCCAGATCATACAACCAGTGTTGGAAGTCATGCGCAGTTAAACAGTCAGAGATGTTGGAGCAGCATCGAAAGATCTATGCACAGGCACATCGACAAAGCCACCCCCTCAATCACTGTAACCTGCCACCACCAAGGTTTCACAGTTGCTCATCAGAATGGTTATCAATTTATTCATGTGCCCTCTTAATCTGGCGTAAGTAATAGGCAGACATAAACAAATCCATACGTATCACAAATCAAAGTCGAGGACATAAGAATAGAAGAACAATAATATACGAAAGCTAGCGTGCAATACTTGGTGCAATACTTGCAAGTTACTAAGACACAATAGAAAGCAAATCCCCAGTCGTGTATCAAAGCCATCCTCGAGATGCAGCTCAAAGCGTTCATGTTAAAGAAACACAAATGAAAAGAGAGAACGAAAGAGAGCCAGATCTCGCAGTAGAGGCCGCGCATCTGAGAAAGGACAACAGGTTCACCCCGCGAACACATTGCAGAAGAGAAATGGAGCGAAAGTAAGGCCCGGGGTATCTTGATTCCGAAACCAACGCGCCAAAGCAGAATGTACACATGCGAACAATCCGAACAAAAACAAAAACCAGAGACCCATCCGTTTGTTTATACATCATTCATAAAATCATCGCGTCGTAAATATGGCCACTCAGCGAATGTGGATACAGTCACGGCCACAAGTACAGGAGAGGAGGGAAACAAAAAAAAACCTAAAAACATATAAATCTTAAAACGTAGCAAAATTAAAAATAAAAGAGGCCGTAATGCTAAACCGCCCGGGGTATTGAAAGGCGAAATCAAGAAATCCGTAACTCAGTTGGGACATGATATCGTACAATACTCGCTTTAGGTGCAGCATAGTAGCACGGGAACAGGGTCAGCTTCTTAGGGATCAGAAGCCTCCTCTCAAAAGAATCTCGATGCGCCTCTATTTTCGCTCGTTGCCACTGCAACCAGAGCCTCCAACCGACCCATGCCGTTTGCCGGTCCGGAAGAGCCACCAAAGAGACTTGGGCGAGGTTCAGAGTTTGGAGGATACCCGTGAGGCTGAGACGGAAGAGGCGCGCAAGTCTGTGGATAATTCACGTTAGTATCAGCGACATGGCTAAAAACGGGAAGGAGAGAAACAGGGAGGAGGATGAATGCGGATTCATACATGCTGAGAAGCATCTGCCGGCAGCGGCGGGTGATGCTGTTCGACATATCCGTTACTGTGCACAATAGCCGGGTGATATTCGACGGACGATGTCGAGGGTGTCGCAACCCCTTCGCTACTGCTGGAGTCCTCGGGAGATGTCCGAGGAGCCAGAGAGCCAGGGGTACCACCCGTCGTTGGGCCATTCTGCCAACCGTACCGGTTGTTGTTTTGAGGCGTGGAGGGCTCTGGAACACGGCCAGGCTCATTGCCTCCCTGCGGCTCTTGGCGGACCGCAGTGCTTGTACTTGGATTAGACGACAGCTGATACGTACCGAAGGGACGTGAACCAACACCGTGGTCTTCTCCCTGGATCTGTTGACCCCATTTAGGCGCATCTTTCTGTGGAGATCCACCTCCAAGACTAAGCCCAGTGAGGTTATTGTGCAGGTCCCAGGATATCTGACCTCGGCGATGGCCAGGTCCGGAGATAGGTGGTTGCGGGCGAGGAGCGGGAGGCACCTGGGACGCGAAACCCGGAGCGAAGCTTTTCGCGGGATCGATCTGCATCGGACTAGGCTTGCGCAAAGGAGGCGTCAGAGGACGCTGCTGGATCACTTTGTCGAAACTTTCGATTCCCGGGAGTCTGGTCGGCTGTTCCGCCGAGCCGTTCGAGCCAAACGCGGGCCGGAGAGTGTTAGAAGTCTCGTAGTGGATCAGACCGCTTGTTGCCGGTCTGGGGTAATATGTCGAAGGATGCCAGGTCCGTCTCCGGAGCTCAGCCTCCGAGGCACTGATACTGGTCTCATCGCGAGATGATGCGTAACTAGAACTGGTCGGGCTAGCGTACACACTTCCGTTATGAGAGAAGGGCGAGCGGGATGGAGGCACGGATGTTAGATATGGAGGAGGATAGGTCCCAAGGGGTGACGCGAACGAGTTCGTCCCGGTGGGCACTGACAGGCGACGTGCATGAGTCTTGCTATCCCAGTAGCCTGGCTGGGAGGAAGCAGATATCGGAGAACCGTAATGCGGGCTTCCACCTCCAGCAGTGAATGCAGCCGTAGTAGGAGGGGGGTATCCACCTGGTGACTGGCCAGGCATCGAACGGATTTGAGGTGGAGGAGTGGTGGGCGGTTCTCCCATGGGATTCAACGCCAAGTGGGCTCTGGCACTGCCATCGTTTGCCATGATCAGGGGCGGCGGTCGACGTCTGATCTCGGGGGGTTGGCTTAAGGTGGAAGCGGTAGAAGCGATGCTCGAGGTGGAGAGATTGCGACTGTGCCCCCTGCTGTGAGTTCCTTGGCTGCCAGCCGTACTAGCCCTTGCTCGGCCCTGCGGGCGGACCCTGTCGGTGCGTATTTGACGCTGAAAGCGTGTCCCTGTGGCGGCGAGGGAGTCTCCGGGAATCTCCTCGTTGACATGGACGGTCTGGGCATGTTGGCGTAGGTTGTCGAGACGAGAGAACCGACGGGAACAATGGCATTGGAAGGGGCGCTCTCCCGTGTGTTTCCGGATATGACGTGCGAGATGTTCGCTTCTCGTAAAACTCAATGTACATGGTGGAAAATCGGTACAGAAGAATCGCTGACCCTTCTTTTTCTTCGATGGAGGGGCGGAACTGCTAGCGTCACGCTCGTTCTCTGAATGTTCGCGGTCCCCTTCTGATTCTGCGACCGTGGTTTCGTCTCCCGTCGAGGCGGTGGAGGGGGCACTTTGTGACGACGTAGTAGGCTTCGATGTCTCTTGCGAACTGCCCTCGCTTTGTTTGGAATTCGCGGCCTCCCCTTGGTCTAGTGAAGAAGGTTTCGGTCGAGGGGTGGTTGGCGTCGTTGCGTCGTCCATGACATGATCTTTTGTGGCGGTGACACTATTCACGGGTAGGAAAGAAGTCATGGTGATGGTAAGGGCCTCTCACGAGGCTCGTAAAAAATCGAGAAATTGCAAGTGGTCCACTTTTCGACCGGACCCGCTGGATGTCCACTCAATCTGGGAAGAAGGCACCCAGGCAATCACGCGGCTGCTGCAACCAGGATTCCGCCAAAACGCCCGTTCTCGAATGTTGAATAGTTACCCTAGCTCTTGTTCTCAGGTCCTTTTCCACGGTATAAGAAAAGAGGTGGAAAGTGGTGAACAGGTGTTTATAGTGTTTCGTAGAAATTCGCGGGGCCAGCCGGCTGTGCAAAGTAGAAGAATAATCCTAAAAGCGCTATCTGAAAAAAAGGGGATCGATTCAGGTTCGCGAAAAAGTGTTATTCTGGAAGCCCACGAAGACGGACTCGAGGATACTTGGCGTAGCGCGGGATGGGTGCCGAGGCTGCAGACGGCAGACGGGCTCACGGCTCACGGCTCACGACGCACCAGGCTGCGAAAGCGGTTGTCAAAGGGACAATAATGGAACGTATGGAGGGGAAGGGAAGGAGGCTGAATGCAGAGGAAGGAGGTATGTATGATCAACAGCACCGGAGCATCTCTTCAAAAGACGGGATCGGGGGGAACAAAGTCAGGAGAGATCGAGCGATCGGAAGCGACGTTCAGGCGCGTCCCACCGTGCCGCCCGAGTCAGATCGGTAGGGCCCGCGATGTTGCAAAGTGGAGGGCACGGGGCACAGGCACCGCAGGAAAGGCTCGGGGTGGATGAGGATGGGATGGCTCGCGAGGGCCGGATGATAGGATGGATGGATACGGATATCTAGATGGATGAGAAGAGGAAGAATAAGCGGGCGGTTGGCTGGAGGAGGAAGATGACGGTGGTGACGACGATAGTGAGGAGGCTTATCGGAAACGACGGTCGGCGGAGGCGGCGGCGACAACGACGCAGACGATGCGAGGGGCAGGAGGGGGAGGGGAACAGGGCCAGTAATAACCTCCAACTGGGCTCACTAACTTATAACTAGGACAGGGCAGGGCAGGGCAAGGCAGGGCTAGCGGGTGGGCAAGGAGCCATTCTTAGTTTAGCAGTCAAGGGTACGGACCCTGAACTGGAGAGCATAATACGACTGAACTGACTGACATCGGGGCACACTCGCCGACTGAGCATCTGCCTATCTGCTGCTGCAACGGACGAATCAAACCCAGCAGGTTGCCAGTTGTCGTCCCCCATGGTTGCAGACCCAGCATTCCTGTCTGCAACCGCCTTCGCACCCGTCCCAGGTTACGGAGTCTAGGCAAGGGGAAGGGCTGTCCGGAGTGGAGGATGATGATGACGCTCTCACATAATTTACCCGTGCCGGTATGATGTTAAGTTCTCTGGGGAGTTACCCAGGATGGATCTGTACTAGGACCTTGCCAGCAGTCCGCTGTTCTGCTCTGCGGAACCATGGACCGCTCAGTGTATTAACTACTACTCTCCAGAGGGTGGCACAGCCATCCCAGGTTGACGTGATGGATAACTACTCTAGATAATACTGTACTGTACCTTACCTTGTGGTTATCAGTCCCGACTAAGCCCAGATGAGTACCGCGGAACCGTGGATGATCCAGGAACCTTGACGACACCAGGGTTCCAGTGCCGCGAGCTTCCACAGTGACTCGCCGGGAATGTCAGCCCTGGTGGCGACTCCAGCAACCGCTGACATCCCGGTCATGAATCATCGAGAACGCCTCATTCCACCGATCCAAAGCCACCGATATGGCCAGGAGAAACCGCATGGCTAGGCTTCCAGAATGCCCACGGTATCTATCCTCTGCGAAGGATCTGCCATTCTGACAATGGGGCCGCCTTGGAGGTCATTTGATTGGTAATATGCAGTTTCCAGCCCGGGTCGAACCCGGGTATCGATATCCTTGTATAACTACTTTGGGGCCAGAGTCAAAGTCTATATATAAATCGGAGTCAGAAGACGGGTGAAACAAGATGGCCAAGAGGTTGAATTAGGTACAGTTAATAATCTCGGTAGAGCGAGGGTGGGGGTAAGAGGGGAGCCTGGCTGCTTCATCCCAATAATGGCCGATAATGAAACAGTGCATATTGTTCTGGATAGCGGGTGTTGCAGACCTGGACTGGAGCACGCAATCACCGTGGCGGATAAACGTGCTGCCTGTGCAGACCGGCAGGTGGTTTGCAGGCCAGTCGTGATGATTGGCCTGGAGACGGGAGCGGCAATTGCCAACGCAGATATTGAACTCTGACGTAGCACACTCGTTGCCCACTATCTCGAGGATCCTGTAGAGTGACAACCGATCTGAGAGATCGCCCTCGCCGATTTACTTTCAGATACGGAATACTCGTACAGGACTTTGAGTCTTCGCGGTTGTGGGGTGAAAAGTCTTGTCTGCAAACGTCAAGTGCACGATCTGTGGGAACCTACGGATTTAACTTTGGGTCCCCATGAGATGGGCCCCCTTCGTTATCTATATCGATCTGGACCCTTGGTCGATGATGAGCAGAGACCGGCCCAAAAAAAATCAATTCAGGGGACTTTGACGAAGACGCAAACTTTCCCCGACCCATCAGTAATGTTGTATTCGATCGCCTCACCGTTCGCGGCATCTGCAGTCTCAAAAGCGTCCCAAAAAAATATTCAGCAGGAAACTGTGCAGGTATGCAGTGGAGTTGCAGCAACATGCAGTATGGAGAGGATTACCAACGTAAAAGTATCTCCTGCAGCAACAGCGCCAATACGGCACAGAAAAGACAACAGCTGACGATCGCTCGTTTACATGCAGCAGTCGAGGCACCCACCACGGTACGGCGTTGGGTGGTTGGTGCGTGGCTGTAGCTGCCAGACTGTCAGCAGGTACCTACCTTGGGAAGGAAGGCAGGACTGATCTCAACGTCCTTCGCGGGTTGAGGAAGGCGCTACGAAGAGCAGCTGCCAGGCGGGGTGGCGAGGGGCGGCTCGTGACTCACGGCGGGGACAGCCGACAGCAGTCAGCGATTTCCGCATCGAGAGAAGCCGCGCTGGATATGTTATTAGGTAATTTACGGGCACTCCGTGACGTGCCGGCAGCCTGTCTGTCTGTCGTCACAGTTGGGCTTCAATACACATCTGCCTACGGAGGAATGTTGAGGCCAGGATGGGCACTGCGTGCAAAGTGCCTTTTCATTGGTCCTGGGATCGCGGAGAATTCTCCATACAGCACGATCAGTCGATCGTCCGGTGGGGAGCGGGAGAGAGTCGCTGAGCGACAGGTACCGGTTAGGTAGCAGGTACAACGGGCTCGGCGCGGGGCACGTCGGAGGACAGGGCCAATGGCCCATGGCCAGGGGCGCAGGAGAGGTCACTGTACCTGCGCCGGACACTGACTGGGGCGGGCGGCCTTATCGATCGAGGGATGGCTTATCGATACGATTACGGGCGATGCTAGATCCGGATCAACAGGTGCGGTTGCTAACTGTCGGGTGGAATTGCCGTGGGCCTATTCGCTGGTTTAGTTAGTAACACGGCAATGGCCAATAGCAGGCCGCGGGTTCCACTTCCACGTCCATTCTGATCGTACCCTGACGTCCTCGACATGGATATGAGAGAGGTATCCGGTTATCCCCAATCCTAGGGCCAATGGATTCCTGGTCAAATTCCCCGCAGACCAAGATCAAGATCCATTTACAGTACGTTAGGTAGGAGTGGACGACTCAGACTCATCGGCTCCTGGTGCCTGCCTCTTGGTGCCTCATCATCTCCGGTTTGTGGTGGACAGTGCTGGATCCGGATCCTTGCGTCGGGGCACGGCGGGGAAGGAAGTCAGCACGCGGCGTGCAAAGCATGCTTGGTTCAGGGCAAGAGCCATGCTATGCTGCGTGGCTTCCCGCAGGGCGATCAGTGTGCATATGACACGTCTTATCGTGCTATCACTTCTCTCACCACTGCAATCAGAGGCCGTTAGGAATTAATTAGGTAGTTGTCGAGCAATCCACTATGAGTGTCTTTTTGCTCCCCTCCCCCACTTTCTGCCCTGCGGCGCTTGCGAGAGCGTCCCGGCTTATCGGGGCGATGGGCGATGCATCCGAACTTCCAGCCGTTGGAGAATGTCGGTGGGACTTCTTAGACACTGCATTCGTAAGGGCAAAGGAGTCTAGACTTTTAAAATAGTACAGCGAATCTAGACCCTGCATGCAATGTGTTAAGACATGTAACGGTGCCGAGTAGGCGGGGGCGTTGACGATATCCTAAAGCGGAAAGAGCAGACTAGCTTCGTCTATCAATTACGGAGGACATCTTGAAATCGATTTTCCAGTCTAGAAGTTCCTGGACAGTCTTGGGATCTCCAGTTCACTTAAGCCTACTACCTACCTAAGGTTAGGTACCTAGCTAGACAGGGGTGACGAGAGCGGGCATCAAAGATCTCTCCGTGAGTTCGCAGGAGATGGTACGATATTAGCTATCCAGGTGCTCGGTGCCAAAGCTACCCCTGGACCCGTGCGCGGGCTAAAGGTCTGAGCGTTTACAGTTTGGCGTCCACGCAGGACATCTGGCATAGTTTGTATGGTATGTATAGACAGAGGACCTCATTCTAATATGATGTTCTTTTCGACGTGGAATCAGTGAAAGGCAGACTGTGAAGCCTGATATTAAGCCGGCAATCCATTGATTTCTATCTACCTCCCTAAAACCCCCACAACAGAACTGACCATGACGGCCGCCTCCCGTTCCCAATTGCCCACCAAGACCGGCCCGCCTCCAGCCCGGCCCTTGCCGATGGTCGTCGGCAGCTGCGAGCCTCGCAGTACACATTCTCGAAGATCAGTCCGCAAGCGATCCCGATTCGACCGGAGAGCTCGGGCCGACGCCCCGCCCCGGGTGATGATCTCCTGGACGCGAGATGGCAGGGAGGAGGCCAGAGAGCGCCAAAAGTAGGAAGGAAGAGAAGATGTGTCCAGTGCATGGAGGAGAAGCTGGAGAATGTTTTCAGGCTTACTGCCATTTTTCTGTTCCGTTCCCTGGTTATCGTATGAGAGCAAGGGATGAACGGGGGTTTTGAACGTGGCAAGAAGCGCCTCGAGGGCGGCAAGATCCTGACATCGGCCAGAAACCTCAGTAAGCGCCCGGTCCAAGTTAGGCAACATCGCTAGGCCTCGTGAGAGGGAAGATAACGATGAGGTGAGGGAGTTGTGAATATATCCTTGCAAAGTGGAGAGAAGGAGCTCAGGCTGGAATTGCGTCGCGGGGATAGCCGTCTTAGGAGTGGGCGAAAGCAGATATAACGTAGTGATGGCGGATGATAACCTCGCCTTGGTCTCTTCCGTTTGCGCGTAGGTGGACGAGGCTGGTTGTGGCGACCGAGCTCCGTTGGCTCTTGCTGCATCGTCGCCCGACAGCGAAGATAGGGAGAATCTGTTGACGACCTGCTGCGCCCTTGCCTTGACTGTGTTCTCAACAGGGATGACCAGATCACTCCTCAATGTCCGGATCACCTTGATGCGATCTAGGCCCTGATCTTCCTCTCCCTCACCTGTAGCCGAAAACATCTGTCGTAACATCAGGAGCGTATTCGATGCTCTCACCATTGCCCTGTGGTCCTCCTTTCCTGTCCCTCTCCCGGTAACTTCGGCCAGCTGTCCCTCCAACTGTCTGCCTAGAGTGATGCAGCGTCCCACAGCCCGGGCCAGGCGAAGCGTCGCCCACGAATTCTCGGCCGCTACTTTCGCCTCCTGAGCACTCTCCCATTTCCGCAGGACTTCCCTTTCCAACCGTTGATACCCATCCGTGAGAGAAGCAACTTGGTCCTCGACTTCCTTGAGGATGCGTTGACTTGCATTCGCCTGATCTTGCGTGTGTGCCAGAAGCGGTAGCGCGGACTTTGTAGTCAGATTGTGAATATGAGTATCTATCTCCTGGAGATCGAACAGAACCCGGGACAATGGGGTTGCAAGATCGAGTGGGGTGTCGGTGGCATTGTTTGTGCTGGTCACCAAAGCATTTGCAAAGGAGGCGGCAGAGAAGTCGGGGTCAAGAAATGTTTCATAATCTATGTACGAAGGCTCGCCTTCCGTCATGTTCGCGTCGTTGTCGTAGATGGAAGAAATGACAAAAAAGGAAAAAAACAATAAAAGAAAAGACAAGAAAACTTTTCTACACCCAGGAAAAAAAAAAGAACAATTCAACGTATGGGTATCAGATAGGACGTGCAAAAGCAAAAGCAACAAAATGGAACGTAGAAGGCGTCTTGAGAATTGATGCAAATGCAATATCTTTTTCCACTTGAAAACAAGAGCACTCTGTATCAGACTGAAAGGGTACAGTCATGTCCAAAGTTCAACAAGAACAGAATGCACAATGGGAGACATAAGACGGTAGGGTACTATATGTATCTCGAGTAAGATTGAACTTGTAATAGGTCACAGTTTAGAGTCTGTTGGGAAAATAGTTATGTCATAAAAGAAACGAATGTAGGTGAGGGAGATTCTCGTCTATAGGCAGGGCGCAACAGATGATTTGGATTCAAGGTATGTAACTTCGTTGTCGGTTCAGCATCTATGTATGTGGTCAATTCATCCCATTCAAATTAATCCCGTCAGAATGGTTGGGTTGGCAGCCATGACGGTGCCGCTAGTCTAAATCAAGAATAAATCAACAAGTCACGTGCTCCTAATGCTTAGTCATGTCATACATACTCAACAGGGAGATTGAAGATGATCATTCATAGCAAGCGCATATATGAAACGTCTAAAATTTGTCTGAGATGCAAGAACGACTATCATGATCAGTTATCATCAAGGATCGCTATCCTATCATTTCCTCATTCTAGAACCTAATTGCCCATTCACTCGAGAACCTTTCCTCCGCTCTCTTCAACAATTAGCTCAAACTCAGGTTGGAATTCCAGATAGAAGTTATGCTAGCCGAATACAAGATCAGCCGTCGTTCATTCACGAAATACGAAAGTATCTAGGCAATATAGAACATACCGGATTCTGAACCGCATCCGCAGTGTACTTTGCAACGTGATCGGGAATGATCTTCTTGGGGATTCCGTTCGCTGCGGCTGCTTCGGCCATGAGTTGCGAGTGGCAGGCTTTGTCCAGGCTGTAGAACAAGAACGCAGCCTCGTCGACGGTGGTGCCGACGGTCAACAGGCTGTTACCCATCAGGATGAGAAATTAGCACATGGAGCGAATGTGCTTATATGAGGAGTGAGAAGGTGTCAACGCACCCATGATTCTGCAAGATGCAGGCAATATTGTCTTTATCAAGAGCCTTTGCGATGGCTCTACCCTCTTCTTGCGCAAGAGCGATACCACCATGGTCATCGTACACGCTCAGCTTTCCATAGAAATTGCATGCATCTGTAGGAACAGGTTGTCAGTATCAATCAATACTCAGAGCTGTGACGACGAGCTGCGAATTTACCTTGAGAGATCATCTCAATCGGCCTGCCAAACGCACTCCATGTCTTGCCATAAACTCCATGTGTGTGAGCAGCGGCAATGACGTCTGGTCGCGCCTTGTGGATCTCCGAATGGATCATGAATCCGGCCTCGTTGATGACGGCCTGGTTTCCGCCCTCGGTGACGTAGCCAGAGCTGTCAACGAGAACCAGGTCGGATGCCTTCATGGTCGAGAAGTGCTTGGCGAACGGATTGATCCAGAAATGGTCCTTCAAGACGGGGTCTACCACTGTTAGTCTTGCTGTCTCTTTCATCAAGTAGATAATATATATCAGTCTCAAAGCAATTGATGACAATTATTGACGAACCCCTCATAGAGATATGACCAGACACCCCCTCTCCGTATCCTTGTTTCCCAAAGAATCGAAACGCAGCCGCCATATGCTCCTTCATCCACTTCCTTTTCGCATAAGGGTCTGTGAAGGTCGGGATGCCGCGCAATTTCAGGGTTCCATTACGATCCCCCCGGGCGA
Source organism: Rasamsonia byssochlamydoides (assembly GCF_041956645.1). NCBI lineage: Eukaryota > Fungi > Ascomycota > Eurotiomycetes > Eurotiales > Trichocomaceae > Rasamsonia > Rasamsonia byssochlamydoides. The sequence continues at coordinate 181,321 of NW_027192440.1, read as the reverse complement.
TCGCCTGGAATTTTGCATCTTCTTCCGCAGGAGGCACATCGTCCAGACGGTCCTGCACGGCCACGACTCGCGTGGGCCGTTGCTCGACCTGGTTCACGGTCTCGGTGATGGTTGACGACATTTTGAGATGGAAGACTAGATATATCTTCTAGCTACCTGTAGTATTCAGCGATAGGTGTCGTCAGCGAGAAAACAGTATTTAGTTTGTTTATTATAACCACCGAGAATTCAGAAGGGAGACAATATGCCGTCAGCAGGTAAGATGTGTATTGACAACTTACTAGCCCTCACAATTGCAATATATAGTGCACCTATACTCTTCTAACTCAGTTGAAGACTACAGAGCTGCTCATTCTGTCGGAGCTCTACACGAATCGCCATGGCTATCCTCGACGCTTTATATACCTAGGTACCTACTTCAGCACAGCGAACGCAGCCAATCGGCGGGAAGCCTATGAGTTGTTCGGTCGGTTTGTTGACTGCCCCGCCTTACCAGGTAATTAGTTCAGCCATGTCATGGTAGGGCGCGACTTAATTACACCAGTCCCAGACAATACCTTGGTTTGGGGGAAATCGTTTCCGTTGCTTATTCTCTAGTCAAATGATATATAAAGTAGGGTATAGAGTAAGATGGACTCAGAAATGTTAAAAGAGTCAGAGAGCTATCTAGTGTAAAGAGATCATCATCATCAAATACAGTGTGAGCTCCACAGCTGTACAAGGCAGTAGCATTCATTTCATATCTGGATATTCCAGGTCATACGGATATCTCATTTCAATGCTCATGGCGTAATCGCATTCCCAAGCAGTCGTCCAACTTCCTCCGCAATCGCCAGCGTCCGCTCGTCACTCAATCTTCGGCCGATGATCTGGACGGCGACAGGAGCACCGTGGTATGCCTCTGGGTCGTCTGGAAAGGAAAATCGGGGCATGTTAGTGAAGATTACACAAGCAAACACAGGTATGGATAAGAATGTCTGTATGCTTACATTCCGCCTGGACCACTTTATCGACGTCGTTCAGAGGCTGGTACCCTTCCTTCTTCACGTCGACCGTCTTATCAGCAAACGTGACGGGTACCACCACACTCGTAAAGTCGAGCAGGTTGATCGCGGCCGCATATCCGTAGTACCGGAACTGGTTGTGGCGGATTGCTGCCGTGGGGGTGATCGGGGCGATGATAGCATCGAGTTCCTTGCCCAACTTCTCTTCAAGCTCGCGCCATTTGTCGAGATACTCGCACTGGTAGCGCCATTTCTGGAGCTGGACGTCCCACAGCTCGTTCATGGTGATGGCCTTGTTCGAGGGGTTGAGCAGGTCGTTGATATTGGGGATGGCGGGCTCGCCAGAGGCGTCAATGTCGCGACGGACGTCGACGCAGCCGTCAGAGGTATAGATGCCACTGATGAGATTCACCGCATAGTCATGCTTGTAAGGGGTCCATTCGATGACATCGTGTCCATTCTTCTTCAGTGTCGACACAACAATCTCGATGCCTCGAAGGATTGGCGGGTGAGGAAGCACCTGAAAGTTCATATATGTCAGCCATCTCAATTAACCCTCCTGTAGAGGCGTAACCCACCACTCCATCACAGCTGTAAAAACCGAGTGTAAGACCACCGGATTGAATTTTGGCCTTGATAGCATCCTCTTCGCTCTGTCTCCACGGCAGAGGGATGACTTTGGAGTCGTACTTCCATGGCTCCTCGCTTAGGACTGCGTTGAGGAACAATTTCAGGTCTAACAATATTCATATTAGCCGCAATTGACCAATGTCAGCTTTTGCCCCTTCTGGAGCCAAGACAAACTGTAGATTCTCACCTGGAACGGAATGCGCAATCGGTCCCGTCACACTGTGGACTGTTTCCTGGCCCTCCATGCTGTTGGCCATCTTTGCATATGGCATCCTTCCATGACTTGGTCGGATACCATACAGGAAGTTGAACGCAGAGGGTACGCGGATGGAGCCACCTGTTGAATTTCACGCAGACTATATCAGCGCAAGTTCCTTTCGTCGGTCATGACGGACTCCGACTTACCAATATCGGTTCCCACACCGATGATGCCTCCTCGAATGCCAACAATGGCTCCCTCCCCTCCGGAACTGCCACCGCAAGACCAGTTCTTGTTGCGAGGATTCACGGTCCGCCCAATGATGTTGTTGACCGTCTCGCAGACCATCAGAGTCTGGGGCACGCTTGTCTTAACGTAGAACACGGCGCCCGCTTTGCGCAGGAGTGTGACCATGACTGATTCTTCGATGTCATACTTGCCCAGCCAGGAAATGTATCCCATCGAGGTTTCAAGGCCCTGGAAGCAGATAATTGTCATTAACATGGTCATTTCATATACATCAATGCACTATGAACTTTGTGGGTGAATCTTACCTTGATGCGGAATTGATCCTTTAGGGAAATGGGCAGCCCGTGAAGCGGTCCGACAGGCTTCTTGTTCTTCTCAAGGTACTCGTCCAGAGCTTTGGCCTGCGCCAAAGCTGCTTCGGGGAAGAATTCCAAGACACAATTCACCTATATTACAGGATATCGTTTCAGCAAACGAACACCACGTTAATTGCTGTCGACAAGACCGATAAGAATTCAGACGGACCAGCTGATGTGCCAATGCAGCCCTCTTACAGAACGCCAACGTCACATCGACCGATTTCAGCTCTCCGCTGGCCAGTTTCGCAACCAGCTCCGTGGCCGATGTGTTCGTGATCTCCAATTCCTTGGGGGAGAGGATCCCACTCTTGGCAGGGAAGTCGAGAACTGAGTCTCCCTCCGGCTTGTTCTGGATCTTCCATTCCGCGGGAATGGATTTGTCGATTTGAGCGCGCTTGTCTGCGGCAAGTTGCTCCCAGTTGGACATTTTCTTGTATCCTCACTTCGTCGAATTATACATCGTTGAGAACAAGGAAACGGAGAAAAGATGGGACGTGTGTAGTAGTAGCAGCAATCGGCCGAAAAATATTACAATTTTGTCTCTTCAATGGAGTTGAGTTGACTCCTTAATTCCTAACTGAGTGAACCGCAATGATTGAGGACCGAACGAGTTTAAGGCAGGGAAGGAGTCTCCTCAGAGAAACACACCAACGCAGCGGGTGATATATCTCATCTCCATTGCGCACGCTCGTCCACTCTTGTATTATTCCTTTTCTTATAACCGGGGTTCGCCCCTCCTCATTCGCCCCCTTGGCACGGGGGCGTAGTTGCTATCTATCACTTTTCGAAGAGGAGGTACATTAGTATTCCGTAGTTATCCATTATTAATATTTGGTGCTAGCAGATCCAGATATTGGATTCCACGAGACTGACCTGACCCACCCGGTGGCCTACGGGCTGCAGTGGTGACAAATTGAAAATGGGCAACAGGTCAGTGGTCACAGATAGGTAGTTCACACCTGGATGAAATGCGGAACTGCTTAAACGGAACGGTTATCTTGGATACCTAATCGGGGCCATGTGATTGGCGAGAAAGCAAAGTGAGTCCTAGGAACCTTAGGAAAGAAAGAAAAGAAAGCTTCCTGAAGAGGAAACCTGGGATCTGCGAGGCCCAGATGACCCGCACATTCTGAATAGCCAAAGATAAGGAACGAATTATTATTTTTTTTTATTATTGACTCGCAGAATAATTCGGTGTCTGCTCAACTCTAAGCCTGAAAGGATAAATAATTAAATGACGTCTCTCGGCTCTGGTCGTAGGCATGTTCGTTTAGGGTATCTCCGTTTTCTCCGTTTTCTCTTTCCCCTCATCGGGGCGGGGTTTGCCTTATCGCGTTGATTATTTGTGTTCACCATATTATTATTACGTTTCTGCGTCTGAAAGGGACGACCTGCCTTTTTGGGATTGATTTTGGGTATATACTCTTGTTTTCGAATGGCTTTCCCAGAAAAGGTAGGTAATGTTCTGTCATCTCTGTATGTCCATGGAAAATGTACGCTGATACAGACTACACACTCCTGCACAGCCTCTGCTCAGTTAATAGAAGGATTTCAGGGACATAATAATAGTTACTTGAAGCATTACGAAACTCCTCTTTTTGTAGGGTAATCACCAGCCCGGTGTAAGCTACCTAATCGATCGTTTAGAAGCTACGATTCAATAGTAAGCTTCCCCTGCTATTATTCCATTACCTAAGGGGAAATGGATTCTATTGACAACAGTAAGTATGGGGATAGCAATAGATAACAAGGTATATAATAACAAGTGGGTATATATACACAGAAGGAAGGGCAAAAAAAAAGCGGCAAAAGTGACCGCAAAATCTAAAAGGGATATAGAACAAAATAATACAGAGACAATTACGGTCTATATCATACAGCTCCCTCTTCGACGTCCTTCATCGGAACCATCTCATAGTCTCCACCACCGTCACGATTACGGCCTCGCCCCCGACCACGGGAGATACCTGTGGGTTGTTGCTGGCCGCTCTCAGGGTCGTCTGCATGGGAGTCCGGCTGAGAAGACGGTAATCCGTCCCCCGCAGACTGAGCAGTGCCACCAGTGGTGGTTGTGGTGGTGCTACTTCCTCCACCAAGTCCAAAGGTGATCGGTTGCAGCTCCCTTCTCTGACAGGCCCAGATTCCGACAAAGGTCATCAAGGCGGCGCTGGATAATTGCAGACCCCACCACAGCCAGTTGGCAGGGAGGGTATGAGTGTACAACGAAACAACAACAAGGTGGATGAAGTGTATCGTGAGAGCGAAATCCGGGATGAGTTTTGATCGGGAGACGATGACAAGGAGGAAGATAACGCTAATGAAACGTAATCAGCCGATATCCGAATAACGATGAAGTTGCGGACGGCAGGGGACACTATTCTTACCAGAAGAAACTATTCAGCATCCACACCAAACTCAGCATCCATCCTACCGTCGTGTCACCCCGCAGACTGTCCCAACCAAAGATCAGGTCCACCGAGAATACCGTTCCAGCCACAAGGGTGGTGAAGAGGATGAGCACGGTCGCGCAGACATAGTAGAGGAGCTGAAGCAGGACAATCTTCCGGACGATCTTCAGAGGCGGAAGATCCGTCAGAGCCCCGGGACGAGGAGGGCGCCGCCGCGGGGGCATGAACCAGAATGAGGAATGGAAATCAGATCAAATCAGTTGTAGCAGCAGTCGTTTGAATTGTACAGTATGTATAGCGGGCTTCGGGGTGAGTTCCGAGAAGTCTGTACCGTTATGTTATAATGGCCCCGAGATACCCCCTCAGATAGATCGCCGAGAATTATTGTCTTATATCATTTGCAAGGAGGAACAAATATCCCTCTAGTCGTCAAGGTTGGGGATGCGTAGACCTGATCCGCGCGCGACAGTTGCGCAACGTTCCTGGTCCGTTCCAGCAACGCGAAATTGAACTCGGATCGAAATAGAGGCGGCGACGAGGTGACACTGCTGGACAAGCAACTAGCAAAATTATTGATATATTAGCTGAGATCTCGTGCCAATTCAAGCTCCAGAAATGATATCAACAACTCCGAAGGCGGTCAAAAACAGATACCTTAGGTAGGTAACTCTGGATGAAGCCAGATAGCACAGGCCAGCTCCGATGCCAAGCCTTTTACCGCGGTAGGACCTCGAAGACAGCCGCGACAAACGCGGAGACAGCGACGTGATTCTCTTTCGACATACGAATACAGGCATTGAAAGCAAGTGCATACGACCAGAACGATCTACTGCAGAGCGGAGCAGTAGCCCAATTGCTATTCCACAGTCCATCTCCTTATCAATCGAATCTCTACGACCCAAAATTAATGTCAAATTGAGCTGGTTTCGGACTTACGTACACTAGAAGAGGAACCCCAAGACTTCCACCAGACCGTTCGAACCATATACAACAGAGATCTGACAATGGGCTGGTTCTCCTTTGGCTCGTCTAATGGACCGCAGTCCGCCAAGGCATCGGATGGTGGACGCATCGCACCCGACCGGTCCTCCCGGGAACACTGCTACAATTCGCGAGACCTGTTCTTCGAGTGCCTGGATCGACACGACATTCTCGATGCCGTCAAAAATGACGCGGATGCACGCAAGAAGTGCGGCAAGGAGATTGCAGAGTTTGAGTCGGCGTGTTCAAAGACTTGGGTGCGTTCTTTGCTCCCGCTCCCTGTGCTAAGTATGCTAACTCTTGGTTGTACTTAGGTTAAATACTTTAAAGAGAAGCGAGTAATGGAGTACAACAGAGACAAGACCATCGAACGGATAAAGAAAGAGGATGCAGCCAAGGTAGCCGAGCTCAAGGCTCAGCGGGCGCAAGGTTGATCAGACATAGATGGGGGCGGGGGGAATGCATCATTATGGAGTTAAAGGAGGGATACAGTAGCTCAGCCGAGCTGGCATGTTGTATCATATATTGTACGATCGATGGGTTTGCTAAACAGTTCTGTGGACTGGTGTCATGTGCTATGATATGATGTATTATATTTATTCGCCACTCAAGCGAAAGTGTTATGTTCCAACACATCATGAAGAAAAAAAAGATGAAAATAATAAAAACGGATGAACCATCCGTACGTTCAAAGAAAAGCTGCAGGCCAAATCAATGCGCTGGAATCCGTTTCGCCATAAACCGTCCTTTGATACATCACCGGGAACAGCTTTTCATAAGAAAATTATTGCTTCAAGCAAGAATGGAGATGACGGAAAAATATCAAAAAAAATAATAACGCCCTCAGAGAAACAATGCAACCGGTTACGCTTCGGGGAATAAAACACCGCGTTCCCAACAAGCTCCGGGGAGAGGAAGAAAAAGGAAACAACGACAAGGAATTATCTACTGTTTCCATTTCGCCAACTGATTCACAATATTCTGCACTTGAGGAGCAACCGTTGCCTGATTCTGCGGCGGCTTTCCACCGCCCAGACCCTTGGCCAGAAGCGAGATCAAATTGGGATCAGGAACAACCGAGGCATTCGGTTGCACTGGCAAGCCAAAGGGCTGCGCAGGAAGCGGGTGGGATGGCGGTTGGTTTTGAACTGGTGGCACCGGATTTTGGTGACGAGTTGCGTTGCTGAGCAGACTTGCAAGATCGACAGGATTGCCGGGTTGCGTAGCGGGAAACGGCTGCTGCGTTGGCTGAGAAGCAGTCTGTGCCTGCTGGAGAGCTGCCAGCAATGACTGCAGCGTAGGTCCATCCAAACTTGAAATGAGTTGGGCGATCTGACTGGGATTCGAAAGAGCCGGAATAGCAGGCTGCGGTTGCGGCTGCGCTGGAGGGAATTGAGAGGGAGCAGGGAAGGCTGGATTCGGCGGATAAACAGCCGGGCTGACACCGGCCCGTTGCAGGGACTGGGCGTGAACGGCCATTTCCGCCGCAACAGCCAAGTCGAGTTCGGAGTATTCTGGGAGTCACCACAGATCAGAACTTGATTCTTCAAACAGCTGACGACGAGGAAGCCAGGGCGGAGCTGAAATTACTCACCATTGAAGCGAACGTTGCCCACTCCTCCACTGCGATCAAATACTTGCAACGGGACTTTTCCAGAGTATTGGTTGCTTCGAGAGAGTTTAACAATCGCAAGGACTCCTTCATCGATCTGACGTTGAACCGTTGCAGAAAGAGAAACCCGGGGAGGCAGTGTCAACACGTCGACTCGAAGGCCTCGATTCTTAAACGAGCTTTCGACGTGGAAGATAAAGTTCCTGCACGGAGTGTCTCGTCAGAATCTGGCTCAACGTAGCTTCGGCGAAAAGTTTGGCAGTCCTTACCTGTCAACGTCGTCCAGTATAATGATCTGAACATCCGGTACATCCCTTGGGGCACGTCGCGGGAACGGGAGATCTGAATCGCTGTCGTATCCAGCCCGTCCCCGAGGGCTGGGACTTCTGTATCGTCGGTCTCTTCCATATGGAGATCTTGACCGCCGCCGGTCGCGTCGGTCATATCTCTCGGGCGATCGATCCCGAGACCGATACTCGTCTCGGCCCCTGAAGCCGCGAGGGGAAGGAGACCGTGGGAGGCGATAATCATCACGACGGCGAGACGCAGGTTCGTCCCTGAAGTCACTAAAGGGTGGTCTTCCCGAATCATAAGACCGATCATGACGGTCTCCTCCCTGCGCACGTGTGCCTCGGCTTCCTCCTGTTCCGCCGCGATATTCAGGTGATCTAGAACGTCTTGACGCAGAAGCACGGGAAGGCTCGGATGGAGGAGGTCCTTGTCGACTGTTCCTCTGCGGTTTTGATATCTCGAGATCTGCATGGAAATTAGTCACCGCCAGATCACAGCCTTCAAGGACTCCGAATTTTCTCAAACGGGTAACCTACGTATTTTCCTGCCCCTCACTACCCCTCCCTGCTCTCCTTGAAGAGCTTGGTAACAAGATTCAGCATCGAGAAACTGGACGAAACCGTAGGCCTGCTTGATAGAAATCTGCGCAAGTTTCCCGTATTTATGGAAGATATGAAACAAATCTCGTTTTGTCACTCGTTCTGTAGGCAGATTCCCTAAACTTGTTCGTCAGCTCCATGGAGAACAGCGACCATCCACAACTGGCGGGATTCACTAACCAACAAATAGTCTGGAACCCTGTGGAAAGCGATCCCAGAGACCTTCGGTGACATATACCCGTTCATCGTGAAGGAATTCGTCATACTTCTTTTGTACTTCGGGTCCCCAGGGGGCTTCATCATCTCCAGCCTGCGACGGTCTGCCAGAGTATCTGTCCAGCCTGGTGCCCTTGTGACTCGATTGCGTCGAAGGTTCTTGGGGCGTTACAGGAGATTGCTGGGGTTGCTGTTGAAAAGTCGCTACTGGAGGCGGTGGTAAGCCATTCGCACCCGATGACGTGCCTGGAGCCGCACCCGGAGGCGCCGCTACCAGCTGTGAGAGTCCAGAATTATTTGGGAGATAATTATTGCTTTGCTGAGGCGTGTAGGCGGCGGCAGTGGTAGAGGGGCTGGTATTCTGAGAAGGAAATTGGTGATAGGAACGAATATCATCGCTAGGCGCATAGTTAGGATGAATGGAAGGCTTCTCCTGGGGCGGAGGTCGCGGGGGAAGGCCAGCAGGGGTTGGCAGCGAGCTATCAGCCGTGGATTGAGGAATGGAGTCGTTCGCATGGGAGGAGACCGTAGCAGTGACAGCTGGGCCGGACGAGGTCAGATTATCGAGGAGATTCTGGAAGTCGACGCCATCCTCGGCCACGCTGGGAGCTGTGTCCTTGCCGCTATCCCCAGCTTGTGGGCCACCACCAGGTGCCGTTGGCTGTGCCGTTGGCTGTGTCGAGTTGGGGTCTGTTGCGGCATCTACCTTGTTCGCAAAGGACCCTAGCTGATAGGGTACGGAGTCGAGAGCCGCATGGGAAGCTTGGGATGGGTTGTGGGAGGTGGCTTGATGCGGATCTAGAGGGGGAGGAGGAAGATGAGAAGGATCTGAAGGAAGAGCGGTTAGAGCAGGGTGTACTGCCGTGTCCTGATGAGGAAGAAGAGAGGGCTCCGTCGTCGCCGAGGAAGCATGGTTCGATGGAAATGCATTCGCAGCAGCAGTCGAAAGAGAAGTATCATTCTTGTGCATCGATCCATCTGATCCATCAATCTGTAAAGGTTCAGAGTGGAAGCTACCTGTTTGCTGGCCTTGCGCTGGACCTGATCCCACCTCATGGTCACCATCAACCTCATCATCTCCACCGTCACCGGCACCACTACCACCATCATTGTTCCCTCCATTGACTAGTCCTGGAAATGACCCATCCTCCGGAGCACGTTGATACAGCTGCACATGGTCTTGACTGGGCTTGGGCTTCTCAAGATGTGTCGCGGTATCGTTGAAGACCGGATCCATCTGATTCTGCAGCACCGGAATGCTGGATGGCTCCTGGATGTGGAGCGGACGTGGACTCTCGGGAGTCAGGGTCTTTCCACGGATGTGAATGGCTTCATCTGGAGGACTGGGTGTCATATGGACGGCCAGAACGCGATGCGCTTCATCTACAAAGCCAAAATGCCGCGACAGGTCACGGAATTGAAATTCCGCGATGCTCGCATGCAAGAGCTAAGGTGGGGCTGGCTGGAAAACAAGGGAGTCAGCCCCGACCGCGATCCCGTCGAGTTCTCAGGGCAGGGCGAGGTAGTGGATTAATACAAAGATCAACGACACCAGGTCGTTTTGGGGTAGGGACGAGGAAGACGGGAGTAAGAGGATGAGAGGCGGGGACAAGAGGAGTGTACTCTAAGTATTTTCCGGGAGATGTTGGATTGATGGAGGGGGTTTGGAAGTTGAAGTTGAAGTTGAGAGACAAGGACGGGATGGATTAGAGAAGTCTGACGGAGGGAACCTTACTGTAGCTGCTTAGGTTGGGCCAGGCCCGGCGACCGGATAATCGAGCTCAGGATCAAGGGGGGCAAAACAAGGCGCTGAGTCTTGGGAAATGCTGGCAAATATTAGATGATATGGAGTCTTGTGAGCTCAGCTGGAGTCGGGATTAGGACTCGTTATTTTTTTTGGAGCCGACAAAGGCGAGGAAGACGGGGATGTGGGCGAAGAGATTGATTCTTCCTGCGAGAGTCGAGACCTCCCAAAAAGCACTTTGGCGGCGGGGCCAAGAGGTGATAGCTTCTGGCTGGATCGGGAAGGCGGTGAGTCACGTGGGCGGTCAGGCCGCAGACCAACGGAAAATGTTTGAAGATTCGATCAAATAATAAGAAATCTTGGCGCACCGAGAAAGCAAAAAAGATTCAGAAGAGAAACATTTGCTGCTCTGACAGCAAAGGCCTCTCCAGATGGATTCCAGGAAGGCATCGAAGAAGCGCAAGGCGATAACGAGAGATGTCGAAGAAGAAGAAGCTGGCGTTGTTTCGGGAGACGAGTTGAATGCTGCAGACCTGAATGGGAGCCTCTCCGATGGAGCTGAGGACTCGTCCGAAGAAGAGAGCGACTCTGAGGTCGAGATCGTCGATGAGTTCAGCGACGAGGACGCAGATGATGATGATGAGCTCGATAGTGATGAAATTCCTTCGGAAGAGGAGGAAGATGAACAGGATGGTCTGAAGAGAAAAAATGGAAAGTCTGCCAGCAACGTTGACCTACGAGACAACGACGGGGATCAGCAAGATGAGTCTGACGATTCGGACGACGTGCCCAATTATCGCATTGAAAAAGATGCCAACGGCAATGACCGCTACGTGTACGATGAGATCAATCCCGATGACAATTCGGATTACTCTGAATTCGACGAGAACGCCAACACCATTGGCAACATCCCCCTTTCTTTTTACGACCAGTACCCTCACATCGGATACGACATCAATGGAAAGAAGATCATGCGCCCAGCCAAGGGGGAAGCATTGGATGCTTTGCTGGATAGCATTGAGATCCCCAAGGGCTGGACAGGCTTGACGGATCCCGATACCGGAAAGCCGTTGGAACTGAGCCAGGACGAATTGGAATTGCTGCGCAAGGTCCAGATGAATGAGATTCCAGAGGAAGGCTACAACCCTTACGAGCCCACGGTGGAGTGGTTTACCAGCAAGCAAGAGATCATGCCCCTCAGTGCGGCCCCCGAGCCCAAACGGCGCTTCGTCCCGTCCAAGCATGAGGCGAAACGGGTCATGAAGATTGTGCGTGCCATCAGAGAAGGCCGTATTCTCCCTTACAAGCCCCCGTCTGAAGAGGACGAGGCAGAAGAAGGTGTGGCCAAATACGATCTTTGGGCCGATGAGACGCCCAGGAAAGATCATATCATGCACATTCCGGCTCCCAAACTACCCCCGCCAGGCTACGACGAGAGTTACCACCCGCCGCCAGAGTATCTGCCTGACAAGAAGGAGAGAAAGGCGTGGGAGGAAGCGGACCCGGAGGACCGCGAAAAGGAATACCTCCCGACAGACTACGGATCCCTACGCAAAGTTCCTGGCTACGAGAACTTTGTCAAAGAGAAATTCGAACGCTGTCTGGATCTGTATCTGGCTCCTAGAGTTAGGAGAAGCAAGCTCAACATCGATCCTGAGAGCTTGCTTCCGAAGCTTCCCAGTCCTGAAGAGCTCAAGCCGTTCCCTACTGCTTGTGCCACTCTATTCAGAGGCCACAAAGGACGTGTGCGCTCAGTCTCAGTGGATCCGTCTGGATTGTGGTTGGCCAGTGGTGGTGACGATGGAACGGTCCGGGTCTGGGAGCTCCTTACAGGTCGCCAATCGTGGAGTGTGAAGTTGAGTGACGAGGACCCCGTCAACGTGGTACGTTGGCGGCCAGGCAAGGACGCCGTGGTCCTCGTTGCCGCGGCCGGCGATGATCTTTTCCTCGCCGTACCTCCCATCCTGGACCCAGAGCTGGAGAAGGCCAGTCTCGACCTGCTGGATGCCGGCTGGGGGTACGCTGCCACCAAATCTAAGTCGACTCCGGCAGAAGCCAACAAGATTACACCTCCACAATGGATCCGACCATCGGCGTCTCTCGCTGAATCCGGGGTCTGTGCCGTCATTCCACTTCGATATGTGGCCAAGTCGATCTCGTGGCACCGTCGCGGCGACTACTTTGTCACAGTCTGCCCCGGCTCCTCCACCCCGGCTTCCGCCGCCATTGCCATCCACACACTCTCCAAGCATCTCACGCAATATCCCTTCCGCCGCCGGCTCAAAGGTGGCGGACCTCCTCAGACAGCACACTTCCACCCGTCTAAACCGATCCTCTTTGTCGCCAACCAACGCACCATCCGCGCTTACGACCTGTCGCGGCAGCTCCTGGTCAAGATCCTGCAGCCAGGTGCCCGCTGGATCTCCTCGTTTGACGTGCATCCAACCTCGTCCACAACCGCGGGAGGAGACAACATCATCGTGGGTTCGTATGACCGACGTCTCCTCTGGCACGATCTGGACCTGTCTGCCCGACCATACAAGACACTGCGTTACCACCGCAAGGCCATCCGCGCCGTCAAATTCCACCCCAGCGGCCGCTACCCACTGTTCGCAGACGCTAGCGACGATGGCTCTCTCCAGATTTTCCACGGCAGTGTCACTGGGGACATGCTCAGCAACGCCAGCATCGTCCCTCTGAAAGTACTCCGAGGACACAAGATCACGGGAGAACTGGGTGTTTTGGACGTGGACTGGCATCCTTCGCAGCCATGGTGCGTCAGTGCCGGCGCAGATGGAACATGTCGATTGTGGATGTAATCAAAAGTCAAAAGTTATATTTATTTTATTTGTACTGTAGCTAGATGAAATACCCGCGTATTGAACGTTTGAACGTATCTGATGGTGACCTTTTTTTTTCTTTCCTCATTTCCCCCCTCCCCCCTTCTTACTTTTTGTCTCTAGGTCTCCAGGTTTACGTATCATGGAAAAGGAATAAATGAACACGGCGGCGTTTTTCTTTCCCCATATATATAACTAAGTACCTACATAGATCCATCCGTAGGCCTATTAAGCATTTCTCGGTGCAGCCGGCTTCCCGGCCACACGCTTAGTCAGCTCCGTTGGCCCGTGCGCCCCAAACCTCCTCCTGCTCCCTTTCTCACCACCAAGTTGTCTAGTAGAGAGGTTCAATATAACGGTTCTCAACGGCTTCATTCATTCTTTCCCTTTCTAGTAATTCCCTCACTGAGCGTTGCCGGACGCGGCAACAGCATTGATATTTATGCTGGTACCGGGTCCAAAGGAACACAGTATGTAGGTCCTCCGAATCTATTCACCTGAAGCAAGAAAGGTTAAGTGGAACAAAAAAAGAAAAAAAGAAAAAAAAACGCAAAGCTCCCATATAGTCAACCCAAAATATCATCAAGAGTCAAGTCGAAAGCAGAATGTCGTCATGACTCATGATAGGCCGAGCTGCAAGGGTGGTATCTATCCATCTATCCATGCATATATGCGTATATACAGTGAAAAAAGCAAGATGGGAAACAATGGATATCTACATCAGTTGTAGACTAGGAAGTAACGGTATGAGGATTCAGGCCTAATTCATGGAGTGGACCTGGTCATCACAGCACACCACTACTCCACTCCCGCCTCAGCTTCTCGTATTTCTTCATATCGGTGACACTAGGCCGAATATATTCCTTGGCGGCCACAAAGTCCTCGAATTTGATCGTGTCCCGCCGCTTGATGGCCGAGTAACCGGCCCTACGGAGCAGACTGCCCAGGTCGGCGCCGCTGAATCCCTCACACTCCTCCGCCAACTTGCGCAGGTTATCGGTGAATTCGATGGGCAGGTTCCGGACCAGAGTCTGCAGGATCTCGACCCGCTCTTGGGCAGTGGGGAGGTTGACGAAGAGAAGCGTCTCCAGACGGCCTGGGCGCAGCATCGCGGGGTCGATGATATCTGGACGGTTCGTTGCCGCGATCACGTAGATGCCCTGGCGGTTGCTGCCCAGGCCGTCGAGTTCCGTCAGCAATGTATTGACGACCCGTGCGGACGCCTCGGAGAGAGTATCGTCACGACGGGGGACCAGGGCGTCAAGTTCGTCGAAGAAGATGACGCAGGGTACAGATGAGCGAGCCCGGACGAAAACCTGCCGGACTGCACGCTCGGATTCACCGACGTATTTGTTGAGCAGTTCAGGGCCCTTGACGCTGATGAAGTTGGCGCGGGACTCGTTGGCCACCGCTTTCGCGAGAAGCGTCTTTCCACATCCCGGAGGACCCCAGAGGAGGACCCCAGTAGGAGCGGTGATGCCCACTCTCGCATAAACTTCGGGATTCTTGATCGGTTCGACAATCGCCGTGACAAGCTCTTCCCGAACTGAACCCAAAGCACCAATATCGGCCCAGGTCGTGTCTGGAATCGTTGCAAACCCTTCACGTTTGGACGACGGCTGGATCTTCGGCAATGCCGCAAAGAAATCGGCATTCGAGACCAATACCGGCTGCGCTTCTTCTCCGATGGGTGCCTCCTTGGCATGCTTGATGAGACGACGCAGTTCTTTGACTTTTGCATTCACACCCTCTTCTGCTTCTGCTTCTTCTTCTATATCCATCGCCTCGCCGGTATTCGATCTCATGAGCTCTAGATACCGTTTGATGGCGGCAGAGCCGGCGGTTGAGACCAGGTCGTTAAGATCGGCACCCACAAAACCGGGCGTCCGTTTGGCAAGTGTCTTAAAGTCAATGTCATCTGCGAGTTGCATTTTCCGCGTCAGCGTACGAAGAATCTGCTCCCTTACGGGCTCAGACGGCACACTCATATTGATTTCTTTGTCGAATCGGCCTCCACGCCGCAGGGCAGGATCCAGACTGTCAGGACGGTTTGTGGCAGCAAGGACGATGACGGGCTTCCCATCCGTCTTCTCAAGTGCCAGATCATCCATGCAGGTGAGAAGCTGAGCAACGATCCGCTTCTCCATCTCTCTCTGCGCGCTCTCTCTTTTCGGCGTTATCGCGTCGATTTCATCGATGAACACTAGGCACGGGGCGAGCTTTTTCGCTTCTTCAAAGTGTTCGCGAAGAGCCTTCTCCGACTCTCCAGACATACCAGACACAATCGACGGCGCCGATATAGAAATGAACGGAACGCCGAGATCGGCAGCAAACGCATTTGCGATCATCGTTTTTCCACATCCCGGAGGGCCATGCAGCAGAACACCACGTGGAGGCTGTACCTTTGAGGAAGAAAAGATCTGAGGACGGGTCATCGGTAGAATAAGGAGGTCGCCCAATTCTTGCAACACATCATCCACTCCACCGAGATCTGCCAGGCTAACGTGGGTCGGAGGGGATCTATCAATGGCATGATCTGCCTTGCGCCGTTTGGCGACTGATTCCCCTGCATGATGGCGTCTCTTATTTGCCGTTGTCGTAGGTACAGGTGTTTCCACGGCAGAGGAATCGTTGCCTTTCTCGGGTGCGGGTGCGGGCGACGGTTTTGACGTAGACCACATGCCTACGATACTTCTGTTCATGCCATTGGATTCCTTGTGCAGTTAGTATTTAGGAGGTGGGATTCGGCGAGGGGGTAGAAATTCGAAAGGCATACCGTAACAGCCTGTTTGTCCTCTTCCAGACCCTCAAAATCCCCCTCTACCGAATCCGACTCCCCATCCCCCAGGACATCACTTTGGAACACTTCCAGCACACGATCAATGCTATCTTCGAGGAGTTTCTTCGGTTTTCTGTTGAGGCTGGAATTGGATCGCTTTATGGTATCATAAATGAAATGAGTGGAAAGGCGCACTCGGTTTCCTTCTGACTGTTGCTCGTCCACGATTTTGCGCACAATTTGGTAGATCTGCGGGATAACAGAACTCAATGAGCGTTCGATTTAATTTTGAAACGAAGATAATGAAAGAAGCGATTACCTCTCGATCCAGGCCTTGGCTCAGTGTAGGCCTGCCTCCACGGTATCTGGGAGGCATGTTGGCCCGCGGGGATATAGATATTCTCTAATGAGATTTTCGTTCGAATCAATTGACCGTTTTGGGATAAAATAATTTTTGATGGAGAAGCAGGGGAGGGGGCACCGGAAGAATGGAAGGGCCGACGGCCGCTATCTGTGGGCCTCAATATCGGGTGCCACGTGCCTCTGAATTCTCCGTTACGTCAGATAAAAGACTGCTCTATGATGAATTGAAAAAAAAATTATTTGAACACCTTTTAACTCCTTCGATGAATCGGCACGAGTAAGATGGTCTCTCGAATGACCGTTGGTGGGTCCTTGCAAGGCTGTTTTCCAAGGTTATCGATATGCTCCACGAGTCATACCGTACCTTAGCTTAGTACGGTACTGGCGCACCGGTTTATCATCGGGAAGGACGTCATTTCTCGCGATCGTCTCATTGACAACAGGGAGGATGCTGCAACAATGGGAAACGCCAACAGCTCCCATAAGATTACCGCCCAGGACAGGTGAGTTCTTTTGCTTTATGCGTGTCTAACCCCTAGGACGGATCATGCCCCGTGTCTTGTTGAATCAACGTGATCTTCCACTCTGCTTCTAACACCGCAACAGAGCTATTCTGGATTTGAAGAACCAGCGCGACAAGTTGCATCAGTACCAGAAGCGGATTACTGTTCTGACCGATCGCGAAACGGCGATTGCGAAGGAGTGTCTCGCGCGTAACGACCGGCGACGGGCCCTTCTGGCGCTCCGGCGCAAGAAATACCAGGAGTCGCTCCTCGCAAAGACGGACGCGCAGTTGGCGCAGTTGGAGCAACTGACGTCGCAAGTCGAATTTGCGCTCGTCCAGAAGGATGTGCTCTTCGGGTTGCAGCAGGGGACGAAGGTCCTACAGGCCATTCAGAAGGAGATGGGCGGCTTAGCAGCTGTAGAGAAACTGATGGAGGACACGGAAGAAGCCAGAGCATATCAAGAGGTCCGTACCCGTTATTGTAAATTTCCGCAATCTGCCGATACAGATGCTGACGTTGGTACGACTATACAGGAAGTCAGCCGAATGCTCGCTGGCCAGATGTCCAACCAAGATGAGGACGAGGTCGAGGATGAGCTCGAGGCTCTGCAACGAGAGGTCGAAGGTCCCGTCCATCTACCGGATGCTCCTACGGCTACGTTACCTGAAGAAACAGAGGAAGAGAAAGCACAGAAGGCGAAAGCAAGGGCGAAGGCGAGAGCGCGGGAGCGAGCTGCCATGTTAGCAGCTTGACTAGCGCCCCGGAGGAATCGACTCTCATGCTGTCTCCTTTTCCTGTCGGTTTTCAGCTGTACGCATAGCGAAGAATTACTGGCGTTGGTGGCATTTTTGGGTTTTAATATATTGATAAGACCGGTTGCAGTCTACGTTCTAGCCTCCTGCGGTTATTACAATGATTTGCTTTATTTCCTAGCACTCCTGCTGACAGTTCCGTGTCGTTTGGTTAATATCCTTCATATCTCCCGCTGCGCAGGCAACCATACTAAGTATACACGAAACGATACGATTCCGCTATTATATATTCTTTAGATCCAGTCTGGAGGCTGCATGTTCAGTTCTGCAACTTTCTTGGCTGCTGTTTGTTCGAGAATATTACTGTCCCGGCATTATTCTTCTACCAACGGCCTCCACACCTTGAATAGCAACATGGTCGCTGGGGTTGGCCGCCGCTTCATAAAGCACGCTCACCGGCTCACGATTCAATGCCATGAATTGTCCTTTGAATCCAATGTATCCGACCTTTGTGGTCTCTTCATCACCTCCGCTCCAGTTATCTTCAAAGAAGAGAGTGACCGAGGTAGTCGTATTCCACAACGCTCGGTTCAGCGGCAACTCAAAGACGTCCGATCCTGGTACTGGCTGTGGCACCTCAATCGTTTGTGTAGCAGCAAGATCTGACGCCGTAGAGAAGTCCAGATCATCACGGTTTTTGAAGAGCTTGAGGGTCTTTGGAGCAGCTGGAGTTGGAGCGGTATAGATAAGTATGGAGTGGAGCTTCACTTGCCCCGCGAATCTGTTCAATTTCCAAGTTTCCGCAAGTCAGCTTAAGATGTATGCATTAAATCAGTGTGGTCAGTTTCTCCTTTTAGGTGTTGTTGTCACCATCATTGGCGACATGATGCTGCAGAAAACATGGATGTATGGACGCGGGGTATGGCGGGGTAGAATTGTGGATTAAGTTGGGCATATCGCAGCAACCACAACGAAAAAGAGAGGGGGCGGTTCACGAACGGGATGTGCATAAGGATCTGCTCATCAGCATCGCTTTCCAGTTCAGGATGCTCATTCAGCCTCTCAGCCCATGTCTTTTGAACAATAGCAGCTCCAGATCGGGGAACTTTCTCTGTTCATTGGGTGCAAAATAATCAATAAAAGTCATATGAATGCGACTATCGGTGTGGTGTTCAGGGTAATGAGACATACCGTTCAAGGTGAGGATTGTATCAAACTGGATCTGAGAGTACAGAAGCGATTGAATAGCTGGGGTAATGTCATTAGAGTGATCATGGCCATCATGTCCATGGCAGTGGCCACAATGACCATGGTCATGGTGATCATGTCCCGACATTTTGGAGGATACTGGGAGTTTTATCGCAGGGCCATAATTAAATGATGAGAAGAGCTATGGCTTTACTTGAGTTTGACTCTTGGGTCTGCTCCACATTTCGGAATCCAAACGGGTGGCAGTTACCTAAAGTCTGTCTGCAACACGTGCCTTCTACTGACGTCTTTGTTCAGTTCCCAATCTCAAACAGGCAAGAGCAGCCTTTAACTCCTAAGATTCCTGAACGATGCATGGTATGTACTATCACAAGTTTTTGAGATGCCTCAGGTAATCTGTTAGGACTTCTACATTGCTTATGAATCCTTTAGAATATCAAGTTCTATTCATGACTACATAACTAGTATATCTATTGCATCATAAAGCCATATGATATCGATATTATCAACTCCCACAGAGCTCTAACTCACTTTGTAGTACTCTGGCGCATACTCGAGAAGCCAATTTTTCTCGATCTTCGTTATATCACGGATAAATATTTTATCTCCCGTTTCAAGGATTTCGTGAAAGATGACCCAGTCTGCTTTACGATTCTGTCGACAATATCCATCAGCGTCAGTCATCAAACAAAAAAGGGGGTATAAAAGAGCTGACACATACAAACATCAAAGAACTGGGATGGGCATGGAGCGTGAGTCCTCCGCTCACTGTCTTGAAAGTTCCATCAGGTTGCATCCTGGCAGCATGGGCAAAATAACCGGTTGTAAGACAACGACAAATTTGCTCGGGTTTCTTGGCAAGATCTGCCTCTCGATGACTGGAAGAAAGGCTCTCATCGACTTGTATCCCGAATCGCTCGAGGTATCGTTTCAGTTGAGACCTAATGCTCACTGCTCGCAGCAGGGATCTGTAATTCAGATAGTGGTCGCGGCACCACTTGGGATCCTTTTTCCCCTTCGTAATGAATGCCTGGTATACGTTCAGGTAGGTGAGGTGATCACCTTCCTCGACGGCGAATTTTCTGCGAGCGCTCTCGGTTGCCTTTTTGTCACCTTCATGATGTACCCAAACGGACCCCTGTAAGCTAACCATAGCAGCAATCGAAAGAATCTCGCTCAGGCAACCGAAGGAGGGAGCGCTGAGGAGGACCTTGCCCATCATCGGCTCAACCGCAAGCTCTGCCATGCGCAGTCCCAGGGGCTTGGTGAGCTTGGCATAGTCATCTACTGCACCTAAGGAATAAAGCAATTCCAGAGCTCGGATGACCAGCTCAGCGGGGGGAGGTGTTAGGAAGTCAAAGCGCGCAACATTATCAATACCTAGCGCCTTGAGTTGCATGACGACAGGGGCCAGATTGGAACGCTGTATTTCAGGAACTGTCGTTTCTGGTAGCATCTCGTAGGACTGCTGGGTGTAGAGTCGAAAGCATTTGCCGGGTTTCGTTCTTCCAGCTCGCCCGGCACGCTGAGTAGCCGATGCTTTCGAAATTGGAACCGCTGTCAAAGTCTCAATACCGGTGTGCGGGTTATATGCCCTGAGTTTCGCAAATCCGCAATCAACTACGTAAACAATGCCATCGATGGTGACAGATGCCTCCGCGATATTTGTCGACACGATAACTTTCCGCGTGTTTTCGGGGGCAGGTTCGAAGACATAAAGTTGTTTTTCGCTGGTAAGACCCGAAAAAAGGGGCAGAGGGAGCAGAGCTGGAGCTTTCGGATGAAGCGTTGCAGCTCGCTCGGAGATCATCTGTACTGTGCTCTCAACCTCCTCGCGACCCGTCAGGAATACCAAGATATCCCCTTCAGGTTCTTGAGTATGTATGTCGAATACTGTTTTGACGGCTCGTTCAACATAGTCCTCAGCAGGACTTTCTAGGTAAAGGATATCAACAGGGTACATTCTGCCCTCCAGACTGATAATACGGCCGATGTCGCCGCCAATTTCTTTGCCATCTCCTCCAGGTTGGACTTCATCACCCGCGAAGAAGCGTAAAAAGTCCTCCGCCTGCAGGGTTGCACTGCTGATTACAATTCGGAGCTCGGGTCTTTTCCTTCGAATCTTCTTCAGAATACCTAACAAAACATCGGTACTGAGTGATCGTTCATGAGCCTCATCCACCATGATGACCGAGTACCGAGAAAGGAGAGGGTCAACGAGCGCCTCTCGAAGTAGCATCCCGTCCGTGAGGAACTTAATCCTCGTCGCGGCCGATGTGACATCTTCAAATCGAATGGAATAGCCCACCTCCTCCCCGACCTTGCAGCGCATCTCCTCTGCCACTCTCATGGCAACGGTAGTCGCAGCCACCCGGCGCGGCTGTAATAAATTTTGCTTAGCTCGCCATCATCTCCATAGCAAAAACATTTGAGATGAGATGAAAGTTAAACAACTTTTGTTCACGCTACTGGACATACCTGAGTCACTCCAATAACTTTGCCGTCCGCAGTCCATCCTGCCTGGTCGAGATACTGTGGCAGTTGTGTGGTTTTTCCGCTCCCAGTTTGCCCGACGACGATCGTGACAGGAAACGTCTCGATGAGATACAACAGGCTCTCTCTGTGACGGGCAATTGGGAGCAATGCAGCCGGCTTATACAGCGCGGGAATGAATGTCGATGAGAGATCAAAGTCCTCAGCCATTTGGACTGTGTACTATTATTTCATGATCATTGGATGCTCTGATGCTCTGGGTATCGAATCCCTAAAGTACATGTAGTGAGCTGATGCAATTTCTATTCATTTCGAAATCAATGGAGTCGAAACATCACATTATGTCTCGACTTTTCTGATCATGAGCTTGTGGGAAGCTTGCAGGTCATGTTCCACCGACAACCAAATTGTATTAGTTATCGAGAACCGCTTACATAAGGGAGCCTCTGTCACAGGGTGTGGCAGGTGTGGCAGGTGTAGCATGTGTGGCAGTGCGGGCCACAAGTGTGGCGCGAAAAGCGGTGTCAAGTGATGCAAGAAATGGGAGGTGCCTAAGTGGGTACCTGCAGTGGCCCGTGATAGGCTGCAGCTACCTGCTACTGTTTGGGCGGTGATGGAGGCAAAGGAGACATTCCTACTATCTTACTACTATTAGCCGCTGCAATCTGCACACTTCTCTCTTCAAGATCGCAGGAAGATTTGAATTATTACCGTCGCTATAATCTCACAGCATTCATTTGATAGTGACCGCCATGGCGGACGAAGGGAAAATTGTACGGACGTCTCTTGGACCTGTGCTGCCTGGAACTTGCTGACCTGACTCCCCCGCAGGGCACGCCCACCAAGGTGTCGACTGGAGGAAGCAACTCGAATCCTGAATCCCCAACAACTGCACGGCCTCTAGACTTTGATGATGAGCCTCAAGAGACTGGTGTTACCACTACTCCGGAGACAGAAGTTCCCCCGCCTAAGCCTCCTCGCCCGTTGAGTCCGCGACAGCAAGCGCAGAATACTCTCAAGGAAGCCTTTCCTACCGTAGATGCCGCGGTGATTAAGGCAGTTTTGACAGCTAGTGACTACAATGTGGAACGAGCTTTCCATGCACTGCTTGGTTAGCCAAACCCGGTCTACAAGCCTCGGACGGTCCATCAACTGACTAAATACAGGCATGACGGATCCCAGTGCGCAAGAAGAGCTTCCGCCACCCAAGCCACCACGGCCGTCATATCCGGCTACGTCTACGACACGGAAACAACTGGAAGAAGATGAGATGTATGCTCGTCAGCTGGCTGAACACTACAGTGGGTCTGCGCGTCGCGGACAAGCGTCTTGGAGAGGATCAAGGCCAAGACATCCTGAGGATGACGACGAAGAGGAGGAACGAGAGTACAACTTCTTCGAGGGTGCGCAGACCCGCCTGATAGTCTCGTTTTCTCCGATTGCTAATGTTCCACTGAAGATGACTTGCCGGTAATCCGCGAGAACATTCGCAAGGGCTTCTTGGAGACCCAGTCGAAAGTGAACGCTTGGGTGCAGAGTCTCAAGAAAAAACTCGATGGCGACGATGACGAGCCTCGTTCATCCTACCATCAAGGATATGGAGAGAGCTACAACCGACCTAGACGAAGTGGCGATTCAGCCCGTCGCAGTGGTGACCGGGAACGGTATGATGCTGATCCTCAGCTTCTGAGCGACGACTTCTCTGCTTTGGAGTTAAGAGATGCAGAAGGTTTGTGACCATGGCTAGGTTTTGCTATAAGAATAGAGATACTAAAACATCTGGCAGCTGCTCCACCTCGTCCCATGCGTCCGCTCGCGAACCCCAATCTCTACAAAACTTCTGCACCTCAAGATCGGAGAAAGGTATCCTTCCAAGAAGGCCCACCGGAAGAAATTGACAATCTCTACGACGCTCCGGAATCAACGAAACGCACAACATCGACCGGCAAATCAAGCAAATGGCAGCCACTGTCTACGGTGGAGCCATCCCCTGTGGGGGACAATGATCCCTTCAGCCTTGGCGATAGCGAGGACGAGAGAGATACCAAGACCAAGGACCTCAGTGCAGATGAAGCGGATCGTGTAAAGAAAGCCACGACGGAGGCCATGGCCGCAGACCTCGGATCCGGTTCGAAAGCCGAGGACAAGAAATAATGGAGTATCCGATGTCAACCAGACTGTTTGTTATTGCCCCTTTTCAATTTGAGATATCCCTTCCGTAAAGAAATCTACCATTTCAATTGTCATTCTCCGAGTTCAGCACGTGTTTGCCCGGCGCTTAATTCAGGTTCATGAGTAGGACAGGAGAAATCGTCCTGCGGTTGACGTGGGAGAAGCGTTACAGAGGTTTCCCGCGATTTATGTATGTCTCCTTGAATGTAGAATGGAATGAGCGCCTTCATTGTCCATGTGGGGTATCTTGTAATCGCACAAGCGTGATAGACAGAAAACACCGAACGCCAGGATCCTTTTGCCATATACGATGGATTTAGTCCATTAGTGTCGGACACAGCAAGGGGTGTATCTATTCTGGCTCTGCTCAGCCGTTGATAGCTCCTTCAGCAGCTGCCGCCTCCTTCCGCAACTCTTTAATAACGGCCTAAAACAGCTCGAGCAGCGTTAGCCTCTTGTTTACGTACGGCAAAAGAGTGATGAAAAACCCGCAAAGACGTACGGCTAGCGCGTCGGGATTGACTCCGTTTTCGATGAGAGAGACACATAAGGAGAGTTCCGTTCGGTCGAGATGGGTGTTCTAGACAGATATAGAAAATTCTTAGTCAGTTTCCACTTTGCTTATGGCCAGGAAGAACGTCGAGCGAGGGATTAGGCGATTGGAGGCAATAAGACACGTACGAGTAGTGTTGATATTTCGTGAAGAATGTCAATTACTTCACGCGCCGCTTGGCGTTTGTCATCTTGTTGCGACGGCATCACGCCTCCAATTTGGCTGGGATGCCAAACTGTATGTGTATCAAATTCCAATTGATAATGTGGGAAAGCTCAGGACTGTGTATTGTGCCGTTACAGTGGTGATTAAAGCAGCTGGTCTGCAAGTGACTAGTAGATAAACTCAGTTGATTTGCATCTCGGGTGGGGGAGCTGCGGAGGTAGACCTGAAGTTCTGACGCTACCAACCTTGGAAGGCTTGCCCGAGAGCTTCTTTGCGTTGCAAGTTCAACAGCGCAAACAACTTGCAGCTTAATTATTCCTATTCTTGGTCTTCTAGGTTTCTAGACTTCCATTTGGAGCTGGAGCTATGGCTGAATGCCTAGTCATATCGGATATTCATTCCTTGAAGCAAAATGAGGCTCTTGACATTCTTGCGCGAATCGCACGCGTCGAGAAGAAGACTTTCCCCTCCAATGAAGCCTTTGACTTCAGTGCTGACCTATGGAGGAAGAAACCTAACACGCGGGTCATTTACGCGATGAATACCCCTTCCTTTCCAGCTGGTGCTCCTTCAACCCTAGTTGCCTATGCCGTTTATGTTCGGCAGAAGGGCGCTGCCCTATTGCACAAGGTCTGTGTCGCAGAATCATATCGAAGAAAGGGGATTGGAAAAAAGCTCCTCGAGCATATTCGACAACGGCTCCAAAGGGAGGGCTGTCAGTACATCCAGCTATGGGTTGACAGAGACAGACAACCGGCCCGAGCGCTGTACGCCCGTTGTGGTTTTGAGGAACGGGAAGAAGTCGCCGATTACTACGCGCCTGGGCGCACAGGTATTCGAATGGTCCTCAATCTTGAACGTGGTTCAGGACCTTGATAAGCAATCTGAGCTCTCCAGGATGGCTTACGTTTAGTCTCCCTTTCCCCCTTGGGCTGTCAAGGATGGCTGTGGTTGGATCCCTAGCCGTCGTGTGGAATGCCCCTTGCGGCGTCATAAAATCTCCGGGACACGAGCCTCGCGGTCTTCTTACACACACGTTTGACTGTCAGTCTGTGAGACTCACGAGTCACCAGCCATTCCCGTGCATTTGTAACGTCAAACATATTCAGACATGGCTACTTCGAAGGGGTTACACGCCCCGCGTCCGGCGTTTTCTAGTTCTTTACCCCTGGTTCTGGCTTCTCTGATGGACATCTTTGAGGCTCACGAGGGCTCTCAGGAACCTTCCTGACCTGTTTATTTTCACGGCTTAGCTTCTCTTTGCCATCGTGTCTTCTCACTCTGATGACTTTGCCGCCGAGCCCCGAGCATTCGGTTTCGACTCTCTATCATCAGCTAACAATCGGATGCAATGACTGAACTGCGTCGACGAAATATGATTGATACGTCTCTTTTGGCTGCTCTGCTAACCTTCGTTTGGGCTGTCGCCGCGGTACCAGTGGCTAATTATCCTATCAATGCCCAACTGCCACCGGTTGCTCGAGTCTCCAAACCTTTCAGGTTCAGCTTCTCCGAGGGCACTTTCGTCAACGGTGGAGCTGGTCTAAAATATTCGCTTTCGAATGCTCCAGCATGGCTACATCTCGATAGTGGTAGCCGGACCCTGTATGGGACGCCGGGTGCTGGGGATACGGGCGCAGTCCAATTTGGTCTCGTTGCATCAGATCAATCAGGATCAGCTGACATGAGTGTAACACTGGTCGTATCGAACGACGCAGGACCAGGACCCGGGAAGTCACTCCTATCTCAGTTGGCTAAAACTGGCCCTACTTCGAGCCCTTCTACAGTCTTCATGTACCCTGGCCGACCTTTTTCCCTTGCCTTCAATGCATCCGACACGTTTACGAACACCCATTTCACGACAATCTACTACGCCACGTCTTCGGACAACTCGCCGCTTCCATCTTGGATCAGCTTTGACCCATCGTCTCTGAAATTCTCCGGAAACAGTCCATCGTCTCCATCATGGGGGCCCCAGACTTTTAATTTCAATATTATCGCCTCCGATGTGGCCGGTTTCAGTGCAGCCACTGTCAGCTTTGATATCGTCGTCAGTCCTCATATCATGGCATTTAACCATACTATGCAAACGCTGAATTTCACCAGAGGGCAGCCTTTCAGCACCCCCCATTTCATTGACGATCTAACAATCGACGGACATCACCCAACTAGCCAGAATCTGTCGAGTATCAAAATTGATGCACCGGGCTGGTTGACGCTGGATAATGACACCATATCACTCAGCGGAACAGCTCCTGAAGACGCCGGGAACGAGAATATCACTGTCACGGTCACGGACGTTTACCAGGACACTGCGACTCTGGATATACGTCTCAGAGTCTCTCAATTGTTTTTCAAGGGTGTCGAAAGCTGCAATGCGACGATTGGAGAAGACTTTTCATACACCTTCGACAAATTCCTCTTGAGTGATGACACGGTGAAGTTGGATGTTGACTTGGGGGAAGTGTCTTCCTGGGTGAAGTATAACGCCGCGAACAGGTCACTCTACGGGCACGTTCCAGCTAATTTGGCCCCCCAAACCTTTTCTATCAAATTGATTGCCAGCCAAGGGTCAATTGTCGAGACACGCAACCTCAATCTCAACGTATCCAAACCGGGCCAAGGAGTCGATGTCAACGATCAGAGCTCCTCTGGGCCAGAAGATCCAATCCATCAGCGACAGGCTGGGATCATAGCGATTGCCATTGTGGTACCGTTTGTTGTCATCGTCACCATGGCTATCCTGCTTTGTTGGTGGCGACATAGGCGTCGAGCGACAGCCGAAAGTGGAGGACATGATCAGGAGACACCGCCTTCACCATCACCTAAAATGAAAGAGCTACCGAAATGCCAGCCAGATGAGCAATGTGAAGAACAAGAACAACACCAGGCACAGCGAAGCTCATCAAGTTCGTCCACTCGTTCGGTTGCTCCCCGTCTGGAACTTGGACCCCTCTGGGAGACCGATTCTCTAAAGAATGAAGAAGAGCGAACTCCTGACATGGCAGATCAAGAAAATCAGTTTTCCCAACAGGCTCCAGAAGCTACCAAAGGAAGCACAAGTGTGTCTCAGAGCTCTCCTCTCTCCCATCATCATAGTACGAGGAGATACTCGAAGAGAGAGCCTCTGAAACCAATCCAATCCCGATCGTTTAAGAGAGATTCCGCCATATCAACCAAATCCAAAAGATACTCCAGGCGTTCAAGTGGGTTATCATCAGTGGCGTCTGGACTTCCGCCGAGACTCAGTGGCGCAGGTCATGGAGCAGGTGGATTCGAACCACTAGGGCATGCAATGCTAAGAATGTCCTGGCAGAGTACACAGATGTCCTTCCAAAGCGGCGACGACACCAGCATTGAGAATTTGGCGACTCTGTTTCCTCGCCCTCCTCCCGCCCGAGTAAGAAACAGTTTACCGTCTACACAACGCGAACAATCGAAGCGAGTTAGTATAATGCCTTATGGAGAGGCCGGTTCATCTACGCATCCGGAGGACTCTTTCCAAGCTTTTATCCAGGGTCGGGCGAGGAGCCGGAACTCAAGTAATCCACTGTTCTCGTCCCGACTGAACAGTTGGGGGTCGTCAGGTTGTCGTGCTCTGGAAAAGGCACGCCGAAGTTCTAGCGTTGCGGAAACCGCTGCTTCTGTCTCGACAAATGCAGAAGATCATCGACAATCGCTTCAGGTCCGTCCGATCTCTACGGCGATGTCCGCGTCGGTATATACGGATGATTTTCGCCATTCCACTCAGCTTCGGCCAATGTCGCAAGCAACCAATTTTGATGGATTGAATGTGCCGCGGATGAGAGGCAGTCAAACAAGCTTGATTCAAAAGTATAACGACGCGATCGCACAGATCCCGCGGTTCTGGAGCCAAGGCAGCCTGAGCAGCACCCGACGCTTCGCATCAGGCGATTCGAGGATAGCCTCCGACGATTGCAATGACTTGATCGACGAGCGGGAAGATCATGAGGGACGTAGGCAGTGGCATCGAGTGAATTCGCACCCTCTTTCCAATGTCAACGAGGTAGAGCCGGACCCAGCGGCGGCCGGTGAGGAGGGTCCATCAGCAGCTGACGAACCTTCCAGCCAAGTCTGTCGAATGAGTCTGATACAAACTGACGGACAGGACAGCAGTCCAGCGGCACGATCAGACGATCGACATTGGGAGTTGGCTGACAACCAGGAGCGGCGGCCTGTCAGCATCGAGGAGAGTGACAGTCTGGGACGAGAAATTACAGAAAGTTGCAGAGGAGACCTGGCGTTCGTGTGACGCCATGAAGGCAGAACTTTTGACGAATTTTTTTGTTTGTTTCTTTTCCTTTGGGATATTCTCAACTAAATTGGTCAATTCTGGATGGCGGACATCGCGTTCATTTTTGCTTAGTGTACTCCGTATCTGTTTGGACACGCTATGTTTTCGGAAAGATACCTCGGAATACTTTTGTTTGATAGTGCTCAGTATACCTTCTACGTTATCTGCGTCTTCCGTGGCATATTTATAAGAGAGATAGGGGTAATTTAATTTTTGATCCTCTGGCCCTCCACACAGGTGGCACTGCTTATCTGCCGGCTGAGTTTATCTGGGATCAGTCAAACCTGGGGAAGAGTTTGGCGACTGGAGAAGCTTTGATCTCCGGGAGATCAGTACGGAGCAACAAACCGCCACCGGAGAGATCGTGCCAGCCAGTCAGAACGGACGAGGCCCAGGCTGCTTGGTAGCAAGGGCAGGGCCTGGACTGGGCGGGGGTGAACGAAAAAAGCCTGGGCTTGGGCGGTCTGAAGCGAAGCCGAGCCAGGCAGCAGGCTGCGGGTGAATGAAAATGGTCCAGAGTGAAAATTCTGTCAGATCGACGCCGCCATCGACGTGAGAGAGTAGTACTAGTAAACCCCCCAGGACCTCACCTCCTGGATGCGTTGCTTGTTGGGGCCAGATACAAAAAATGGAGACACTGGGGCGATACAGTCAGTCTCTGACTGACCGCGTAAGAGCAGGGACGAATAGTAGGAACAGTAGTGAAGCACAATTTTCCTAGTATATGTACAGGATGCCCGATGCAGTATGGTGATAAGGAAAAAGCTCATGGGAAGACCAGGCTGGCCATTCATTCACCTGGCTCAGAGGGCTTTGTTAGGACGGGGGAAGGGAATGGGAATGGGCGTTTCGTTTGGTTAATTACCAGCCTCCATTCCCTTCCGCCTGCAGTCTGGCGGTATGGTACTGTACCGTCGTACCGCAGGCTGCCAGTCACCAGACGCTAAGTATTTTCGTCATTTCTCATCTCCGACTGGACTGCCTCCAACACGCGACTTGCAGACCCTGCACACACTCTCCTCCTAGATTGCCTGTGATTCTTTGCTATCTTAGACACCAAATTGCCATTCTCGTCTCCGCTTTACAGTCTCAGTTTCTCCCTGGAGCTGTTCCTTGCGGACTCCCCCTAGTGCCTGCGTCTCTCCACCCTGCTCAGTCTCTTCCCCCCACATCCTCTCTCGATCGATTTTGCGCTAAAGCTGCTGAATACCGGTACCTCCCCCTCCAGAACGCCGCCCTTCCTCCTGCGCCGTTCTCACCCCATACTGGCAAACTGACACTGGTGGATGAGATCTCCCGGCCGTGCATGATCGTGAGAGGCAAGCAGATACTTTCAGTGTTGATCGTGACCTGCCATAAATCATGGGGCAGACCTTATCGGAACCCGTTGTAGAGAAGGTGAGAATTTCTTTCCTCTGCCTGGGGTCCATTCTGTTACGAACCCCCTATATGAGCTCATATCTCGACGATAATACTTCAAATTGTGTCTTTGGTGCAATTCATTGTCTTCTCCTTACCATGCAGCACCACTCACAGCATTCAGCTTGCGCGGGGCGGAATGCCTCTCCAGATGATGCTACTTTACTGCCTTATCAGCCATGACACATCTAATCATGGATCCTTGTGCATATATTTTCAGTTGCTTCAATTCTCAATTCTGTCCAGTCGATGTTTTGTTTCTCTCCCACCCTGACTATGGTGATGTTGCTGACGCTGGTTTAATTTTAAATCTCTAGACGTCTGCCCAGGGCCAAGATGAATGCGTTCTGTACGGACTCTCGGCAATGCAGGGCTGGAGAATCAGCATGGAGGACGCCCATGCTGCAGTGCTTGATCTGCAGGCCAAGTATCTAGATAGCTCAGGGAAACCCACCTCACCAGATAAGCGACTGTCATTCTTTGGCGTATATGATGGGCATGGAGGAGACAAGGTGGCCTTATTTGCAGGAGAGAATGTACACAAGATCGTCGCCAAGCAAGAGGCATTTGCACGGGGTGATATTGAGCAAGCCCTAAAAGATGGGTTCTTGGCTACCGACCGTGCTATCTTGGAAGGTCTGTTGGCGCCCTCCCTGCAAGCCCCGAGGTGTGCTCTCGTGGATCATGATCGCTAACGTGGTTAGACCCCAAATATGAGGAAGAAGTCTCTGGTTGCACCGCTTCTGTCGGCGTCATCTCCAAGGATAAAATCTGGGTGGTAAGTACCTGCAATGGCTGTTCTTGTGATTGATACTAAAATACAAAAATCAGGCCAATGCAGGTGACTCGCGGTCTGTGCTTGGTGTGAAGGGCCGGGCCAAGCCATTATCCTTTGACCATAAGCCCCAGAACGAAGGTCTGACTTCCCCTGCATATTTAAAATCCGTGTATAGCACTCTAACGATTGTCTGCAGGCGAGAAAGCTCGTATAAGTGCTGCAGGAGGATTTGTGGACTTTGGGCGCGTCAATGGCAATCTGGCCTTGTCCCGCGCGATTGGTGACTTCGAGTTCAAGAAGAGCGCCGACCTGTCCCCGGAACAACAGATTGTTACTGCTTTTCCAGATGTAACCGTCCACGAAATCACCGAAGACGACGAATTCCTCGTCATTGCTTGCGATGGTACGTTTTCCTTGTTTTGACTTGCACAAGACAACTGCTACGACAGAAATTGATGAGACAATAGGTATCTGGGATTGCCAATCTTCTCAGGCGGTGATTGAGTTTGTGAGGAGAGGCATTGCCGCCAAACAGGAGTTGTACCAGATCTGTGAGAACTTGATGGACAACTGCCTGGCTTCCAACAGTGAAACCGGTGGTGTAGGATGCGACAACATGACTATGGTGATCGTTGGAATCCTCAACGGGAAGACGAAGGAGGAGTGGTACAATACCATCGCAGAGCGGGTTGCCAGAGGCGACGGCCCTTGCGCTCCTCCCGAGTACGGCAAGTTTCATAAGACTTCCTAGGACGCGAAGTCCTGCTGACTGATGGGCTGCAGCTGAATTACGCGGCCCGGGTGTCCGGCATCAGTTTGATGAGAGCCCAGACGATTACGATCTGGAGGTTGACAACCGGTCGAGGGCCTTCAGCGTCCGCGGTGGCAGGATCATTCTTCTGGGGGATGGGACTGAAGTTCGTGCTGATCAGGATGAGGAGGATCTCTTCGACCCTGCCGACGAAAACAAAAGCGACGAAAGCCAGGTACGGAACAGCTCCACTGAGTCTGCCAATGACGCCTCCAGAGAGCAACGTGAAGGAACTCCTGGACCTGAGCTTACCGATCAGAACAACCCTCAGAAGAGTGACACCTCCCAAACTACTGCCTCGGCCTCTTCGATCACAACGGAATCGTCGTCTGGCAAAGGCAATGAAGACGGCGAGAAACCCTCCGAGTCTTAGTCACGGTCGTTCCCTCTGTTTCATTTTCCCCTTCCCTTTGGTTTAGGAAGACGATGATGATGATCATGACGGTTCTATTGATCCCCCACGATTTCTACCCGATCGCTGTTCGCTTCCTTGCGCTCCTTTAATTCGCCCCTTCCTGCAGAGGACCGCGGTCTCGGACGGCCACTCTTCTCCGACCCCAAATAATTTCTGTTGAAGTGGCGCTTCCGGGGCGTTCTGAAACCTCACATGCCATTGCCTCGACGAGAAAGCATTGTCTTTTACGTCCATACACACACTGCACAGCCTCCCCACGGCCCGGATTTCTTGTGATAACCTCCCCTTTTGTCATGTTTCTTCTCTTGTTTTTTTTTTCCCTTATTTCCCTAGTTGAGCCCTGTGCTTACCGTCCCGTCGTTTCTTTTCTTTTTGCTGAGGCTGTGCTGTGCGATGTGGCAAACGAAGGCCTGCGTCTGGATAGATGTCTGGGCTAGCGAGAGCTGTGGGAGCAGAAAGGGATGGCAAGGATCAAAGGGTGGTTTTGCACACATCATGGCGTAACCGGTACTTTCATAAGCTTGCACGTGCAGTTTGAGCTCCTTTTAGTCTCATTTGGACTGGATGAATCGTACTACTTTTGACGCCGTTTGTCTGCTTCGAATTTGTACTCCGTCCCAATACCTTTTGTTGGCGGATCTCATAGATATGATAACGAGAGCTCGTCTTTCCCTACGTACGCACCAGTTTCCTTGGATCAATGTCCAGGCTGTAATCTGTATCAATGGGCACAAGTAATCTCGGGAGGCATTGAGCTCGTGATAGTGAGGTTCTTTCGTCTTTTTATGATTTAACTCTACGATTTAACTCGTTTCCCCTCCTCCTTCTTTTCTGCCTTATTCCCAAGTCCCAACGGTCTGCGGACGCTCCCGTATGACGTGACCCGCATCTACCCGTTGGCCAGTGGTTGAGCGCTTAGCGCACCGGGACAGGAATCCATGGGAAAGTCCAGCCCGCATCAACACGTCATCCGAGGTCTGTACCTACTTCTCCTGCTTCCATATCTCATAGAAGGGGGAGAAAAGTCAGAGATTTCTGAATCCTGGATCACTCAGTATCGTCCTTGATGCGTGTTGCAAAAGAGATTCCTTCCCCGTTGTCTTAGAGGGCTCCTTCGGTGGCTTGGGCTTGGGGTCCCCACAGCTCCTTGTCGGCTTGTCCAGCATCTTTTTAATTTTTTTTAAGCGACAGGGCCCGTGATCTTCTGGCATTGGCGCTTGGAAGCCCCGTGTTTCCCTTTTGAAACCGTCCGTCTGATTGGCACTGTACTCTTGGTCCAGTAGGCATTTTACACGTCCTTGGGTATTTTTTTTATCTCCTCCTCTCCTGAGGCTGACAGAGAGCTTTCAAGAGACGCAATTCTGAAGGACTCATCCAAGAGCATGTCCTCATCGTCTCCTACCAGCGCTGGCAAGCGCAAGCGAAGCTCCTCGCAACATTTACCTGCGGATCTTCCCCGGTCGTCCACCGCGGATCTGTTGCAGCCCTCGTCGCGCGACGCCTCAGGAGAAGAAGGCGACGAGTCCGCCGCGCCCACCGCCCCGGCAACCAAGCACAAGAAAAGTTCCCAATCCATCGATGCCACAAGCAATAATGTCCCCCCTTCGAAGCGGGCGCGGACGCGTTCCAGCGACGAAGATGCCGATGGTCTGTCGGCGATGAGCAATGGCACCGCTGCTGAAGGCCTTTCCATCAGCAAGGAGGATCCCGGCGAGCCATCCGAAACCACCGAGGCCAGCGCCGATATCGAAAGCCGCTCGAAACGCAGAATAGCTTCCCACGGCAAAGCATTGCTCAATACGGCAAAATATCATGGCGACACGGCATTGTTCCTCGATCCGCCATTGAGAGCCGGGCTTCAGGATCCTGTCGGCTACCATACCAACTCTCCGCCCACGGGTAGACCGGTTCGGGTTTACGCGGACGGGGTGTTTGACCTGTTCCACCTAGGGTGTGTTGACCAATTCATGCCCCCCTCGTACATATTCACTGACGGAGGACGGCAGACACATGCGGCAACTCGAACAAGCTAAAAAAGCCTTTCCTGAGGTGTATCTCATCGTTGGTGTGACTGGAGATGAAGAGACACACAAGCGAAAAGGTATTACCGTCCTATCGGCTGCAGAGCGGGCAGAGACGGTCCGGCATTGCAGATGGGTGGACGAAGTCATTCCCAATTGCCCATGGATCGTCACTCCGGAGTTCCTGGAAGAGCACAAGATCGACTATGTTGCACACGACGACCTCCCGTACAAAGCGGACGAGGGAGACGACATCTATGCCCCGATCAAGGCTCAGGGGAAATTCCTCGTAACTCAACGAACAGAAGGCGTCAGCACGACAGGGATCATTACAAAGTTCGTTCCTACCAATCTTTGAACTTTCCCCTTTTCTCAGCTGTTCGGAATATGTCACTGATGCTAGCTCGTGGTTAGGATTGTCCGTGACTATGATAAATATATTACTCGTCAATTCAAACGGGGCGCCTCGAGACAGGAACTCAATGTCTCGTGGCTTAAGAAGAACGAGCTTGAGATCAAGCGCCACGTGGCTGAGCTTCGCGAGAGCATTCGGAACAACTGGACCATGACCGGCCAGGAGTTGACAAAGGAGTTCCGCCAGTTTTGGCAGAGCAGCCGACCGAGTAGCCCTGCGCGCAGCACCCGGAATGGTGCTGACGTGACCAGCCCTCGCGCGTCCAAGACCCATCTCTCGCGACTGGATAGCTCGCATCGTCCCGACGCTCCAGCGTCTGGACGGAATGAGGACTTTGCCACGGGCTACAGCCTGGGCCTGATTGGCGGTGTCAGAGCATGGGTTCGTCTCGTGTTTTATCCTTCATTTTGAATAAATGCTCATGTAACTCATTAGATGACACGGACGCGGACATCCCTGCGTGACTTGCAAAGCCGACCAACCTCGCCAATTGCAAGTGACGAGGACCGGGAACACGACAAAGACGAGACCAGCGAAGAGCAACATTCGAATCCCGTCGGCGTGGAATCGTAGCCTGTTTCTCCCTCGAACTGTCGAAGCCTCACCTTATTCATAGAAGAGTATGTAAGTGACGGCCCCATCAGAACTGCGAAATTGTATTGGTGGGCATCAGTTGCCATTGCTCGATGGCGAACTCGTGCTGTTCAGTCTTGCTTGATTGGATTACAGCTCGCATTCTCTTAACGGAATTCATATTTTTAGCAATGTATCTGGACCCTTCACCATGAATCAGCAACGACGACAACAAAAGGGAGGGGAAAAGTTTGAGTATAGAGAACGAATCTGTATGTCAACCGCAGTACTCATGAGCAAGAGTCAACAGCAATCAAAAGTCCCAACTCTGTGCGACGTCTTGGTGCTGAGCAAATTGTATAATAATAATATTGGGTAATAATAGATGGCGTTAGAGGGATGCATCCGTTGACCGTGCCAGAGATAACTTCTACCGTTTTTGAACTGAAGACAATGACTGAAGATAACAACTGTACACTTACGGCACAACCCTATTCCTCTCCTCCTGATTGCCGGGAGTAACCAATATGGGAGACAATGCACGTCAATAGGCAGGAGCGTCCATATCATTCCTCGTATCCCCTGTTGCTTTCTTTACATCAGAAAAGTATTGCAATTCACAACAGTTAGCGACAGATCAATTTAGCACGAATTTACCTAGGCAGGTTTGTCTGGAGATTGCTGTCAAACAGAATCACGAAGCAGGTAGGTGATCCATCACCTGAGATACCTACATGCGTTCGTGCTCTGTTTACTCACACATCTTTACAGACAGAACCTTCCTTCCAGACCCAGTTCATCATCATCTTGAATCCATACTGCAAGCATTTACTAAGTATCAAGTCTTTTTTATTCTCTCGTTCGATTGTGCTTCTTTGGAAGAGCTTTCTTTATCCAGCTCCGGCTCCTCAAGGGCGAGTTGACAGCATATTCAGACCGTTATTACTGCTGGTTGTCAATAGCTGTCAGTCCATACGTCTCACCAGCCATGGCTCTGAACTCCCCCGCCAGGGCGGATACTACTGCTGCTCCCACTCCTGCTGAAATAAGCCCGTTCCTTTCGCTGCCAGCGGAACTTCGACTCGTGATCTACGACTTCCTCTTCGGCTCCACTCGCCTCACGTTTGGCAAGAGGCTTGCAGACAACTCTATCCACATGCACAGGAAGAAGCCTCGCCGTCACAGTCTAGCCATTCTTTACGCCTGCCGTCTGATTTACCAGGAAGCGGGAGACCTTTGGTTGGGCCGCGTGCTCTTCAACTTCGACGACCCTTGCACCCTGCTAGACAAGCTCACCCCATTGCCGAAAAGCACTGTCTCGCAGATTCGCCATCTCCGCATCTGGGCCGAGTCGTTGTTTATCCAGACCCCAGAAGCGGACGGCAACGACCTTCATCCGGGACATTTCGGTAGCATCGTCATCTACGGGCCGGTGGCCATACTCAAGCTGCTGCCTGCGCTGCGTCTGGACACCCTCACGGTGTTCTCCTCGCTTAACGACAGGACGACCTGGCATGTCATCACCAGGTTGGTCGCGAAGGGGAATGGATGGCGGCGACTCAACTTCATCGCGCCGGACAGCATGGCAATCATGTGGTCTCTCGTCCATGGAGAATATGGCTATGAAACCCGGGTTGGGCTGCCGACCAACTGGGAGGAGGATCTCTTCAGACGCGACGGGGCAAACTCTGGTGCGTCAGTGACGGTCTACCGCGCGAAAGTCGCCTACCCGACTCCGGACACCGTCCACCGTACTCCCCCAATCCTCTGCCCGGAGACGCGGCTGATCCTCGACGAGAATGACATCCTGTACCGGAATACAGTGAACGAGGCCAATCCACCGTCGTCATCAAGGCCGCAACCTCGGGCAGTGAGGATGTCCGATCGAGAGTGGGAGAGAGAGATGCTGGTGGTCGTGAAGCGCGGTCGAGACGCCGATATCGCCGAGCCGGAGGAACCGCTGCCGTATGAGGGCTATGAGGATGACATCCGCTGGTGGAGTGGCGACCTGGACTGGCCCTCGATCAGGCCACTTGCCCAGCCGAGGTATGTTGGGGGGAGACTTGAACCCTTCGATGGGACTGAAGCAGACCACTATGACAACGTGGTCGAGGATGTCTACCACAACGTCGAGGAGTATGACTGGCCCCCGCCTGGTGGACATGCGCACTGGACGACTTAGTTGCCTGACAGATGCGTATGTATCTATCATTAATATCTACCTTTACTACTCTCTTAGTCTGTCTGCCCCTGATATCACTATCTTCCTTTTCTCTCTATTTTTATACCTCTGTTACGTCGTGTTGTGTTGCATCGTGTCGTATCGTGTCGGATCAGAATGGATGAGAATGGAATGATGGAACAGAATGATACGATGTTTTAGAACGAAACGGCGACGGCGCTCTAGGTGTATTAGGTAGATACCTAGGTAGTGGTAGTCTGGTAGATAGTTATGTTATTATCAACACAACAGGTATGCAGTTGTCATCGATTAACTAATTTAAACGGAGCTCAAGTTTCAAATTCTTCTCTTCTTCGCTAAATAAACTGCACCTAAATCTACAGCCGAGATGATATCGCCTCCTTGTAATAAGCCAAGTCCAATCAAATCCAATCAAATCAAATACAGCCAGCCAATATTTGTTCATAATTTCTTTCCGAGACTGAGAATTCTGTTGTTTGTCTCGTCTTTTCTTGTCTCAGATCAGATCAGATCAGATCAGATCAGATCAGTGAGGGTGTATCTGAATCTCCCAGCCATCTTGTATTTATTCCCTTTATTTATTTATTGGGGTATTTTATTTTAGAGGAACAAAGCAAGCAAGCAAAAAGAGATCTTCTAGAACTTCGTTGAAGTAAAGCAAACGAGCAAGTAAGCAATCAATCAAGCAGCAAAAGCTAGGCGGGTAATTAGGAAGGTGTCTACCCAAGCCACAAACGAAAAAAAAAACGGAAAAAAAAGTAAATGGATGGATGGATATGACGACTGGATGGATGGAATGAAATCATATTGATTCGATTCGAACCGATTCAACCCTTCATGAAAGTTTCTTTTCAGCCTGAGATTTGCTCGTTTGGGCTTGTACTGTACTTATACTGTATATATATTTAATTAATCAGCCTAGATAGATAGATTCTATTCTCACGATCTTTTCTTCTTCTTCTCTACTAATCCTGCATTTTCTTTTTCCCCCTGTCTGTCTTTATCAAAGTCTTTATATTATATTTCTTTATTTCGTCTTCGTTCAAAAGATAGGAAGGAGTTCTAGAGTAATTCGTTTCTTACAGTATACTTAACTCTAGTCGAAAATAGATCGATCGATCGTTCGTTCTTTTGTTTTATTTTGTTTTTCTAATCGTTGTCGTCGAGATGATTTACCCCGTCTATATATACCACGTATGTACACGCACCCTTACAATTCTCCAGGTAGGTAGGTAGGGATGTTAGATTCGTTGTTTGGATGGAAGCTTTCTAGGATTTCTTGTAATAATATATAATAATCCAATCGAATCTAATCTACAGGGTCAGAAGCCTTAAATAATATTGATAAATAATATTTAATATCAAGGCACTTACTGTACTTCTTCAGTCGAGACTCAATTCCCCTGTCTCATGCCGTGTTATCTCATGTTATCTGCGATGTCGACTTGCCAGTGTACTTACTACTGTAGTTGAAGTGGACTTGAAAGTGGACTGACTACATGTCGACAGACCGATGGTAGACAGAGTAGACAGTAGACAAAAAAAAACCTTGGGAATAAATACTAAGAATGAGAAAAAGAAATCCACTTCGCAAAGCCAAAGCCAGTAAGTAAAAATGAGTATGACACTATCATCACTATCACTATGACTATCACTATAATCATGACTCCGATACGCCGTGCTCTTTTTATTTCTTTCTTCTCTGTTTTCTTGGTTTTTGTTTTCCTTTCCTTTCCTTTTCATTGGAATACAATGAAATGATCTCTTCTCACTCAAATGGTCAAGAGAATCAAGGGAAGAGAAGAGACGAGGTGGTGCAGAGCGTGAGGAGGTAGGGTAGGTAATGTGGATGGACACAGAGGACGATCACGAGGAAATATTTCTAGAAAAAGAAATACAGACAACATCACAGACATCACACGTCGTCTTCGTCTTCAGGCGCGAACTTCTTCTGCACCTCGGTCTTGGGTTCGCTGTTGTTGGCCACTCCGGCCTCCTTTGCCTCTCTGACGTTGACCACCGCCCTCTCCGGATTCACCACCACCCAGTGTTAACTGCGCGGTTGCCAACCGGTTGGACAGTTCCATCTGCGTGCGGATCGTGTTGGCGAGGTAGGAAACAACCAGGACATCCTGGATATGGTTGTTGCTGGATTTCGAGTTAGTAAGGAGAGTTTACACCATCGGTGAAATAGGAATTACATACAAGTCACGCTCGATATCAGCAGGCTCAACCTTTGGAGCCAATGCAAGGGCATTGAGGAGGAACTGGCCCAGTGCCGTCGAGGCCGGCGCCTCCTCGTCGATGACCGCCTCGACGTATTTCGAGACCCGGTCGATCATGCCCAGCACTTCTTCAATAGCACGTTCCAACGCCTCGATGTCGGTGAAAATGTTGGTCGTTCGGTCCTCGGAATCGCGCGCGTTCGCGATCGCTTCCAGACCGCTCTTCTCCGCCTCGCTGTACCGAATCTCATGGGGAACCGGAATGAACGCTGCGCTGTCGGCGGCCCTCTCTGCGGTGACGCCCACCGGGGCTGAGATGTATGCACGCGTCTCGATGTCCTTTCCAGGTTCCGTAGACACTGTCAGATGTACTGCCGGGTGCGGCCACGTCCCATCGCCCTGGCCGCCGTAGAAGTTCTGGATCAACGCGGAGAACGTGTTGAGTTCCGACGAGGTGGCGTACCACCCGACGAGAACCTCCTTCGGGTTCGCCTTCAGGTGCAGCGCCAGCATCTGCTTCTGGTATTCCATGTCCACCTCGACCTGATCCGTCGTCTCCGTGTGTCCTACCGCGAAGCTGCTGCGGATCTCGACTTCGGTGCCATCCTCAGAGCGGGTGCCCAGCAGCGTGCCGATGACACGGTCCTGGTCGGCATTTCGACGAAGGGAGTGATCCAAGATGGAGAAGATGGCCTGTCAGATCGAGTCAGAATTTAAAAGACCTCCAGGCGAGCCATGATCCGTCATACCTGGGGATGGATGACAACGTTCAGAGGGGCAGTGGTCGGTGCAGACCCCACCGTCACAGGCCCCAGAGGCCGCGCGATGTGAAGGAAGGAGTCGGTCTCAGCCATGCTGGGCGAGTATGCAAGAAGACAGAGTCTGTTCCTCGACACAGGAGAAACAGACAATACAGCCTCTTTTCTGGTTGTGGAGGAGGAGTGGCTCCTGTTGTTCCGCCCGCTGGGGTTTGCTGGCGAGTCCGACGGGCTTCCCGCGAGGCGCAAATTGTGTGTGCGCGCAGACGAAATTTCACGCTAAGATAAGATAAGCCGGGAGGAAGCCGCCCGAAAAAAGTTCACCAAGCTACCAACACGTTAACAGCTCTGTAGAACCGCTGCAGCAATGGCGCCTGTACGCAAGCGGGGCGGAAAGGCTGGTAAAGGAGGTGCTAAACGATCAGGTGCTTCCAGGGGCGGACAAAATGGGTTTCAAACGTCGCGAGTGGAGGACATACGGTGAGCCCAGCTCCCTATATTATGTTTCGCATCCTATCCTAATCAAAAACGTCTCACAGAGACCAGTCATCGGACGAGGCTGAGGAATTGCCCGATGGAGTCGAAGACGGGTTACAAGATCAGGAATCCATAGAAGTATCCTCCGACAGTGAGGAAGAAGAACAATCCAAGGAACGGCCCTACAATGCGTTGCTGCAACTGCTTAATACCAGTTCAGGTCCTGCTCGCAAGAAGCGAAAGCTCCGTCACAAGGAAGACGAAGCAAAGGATGAGGGTAAAGTTGAAACAGTCTCGGAGGAAGTCCAAGAGCCCCAGGAGATAGACGTTTTGGAAGCTCAAGAAGCCTCCGAGGATGAAGGAGGAGAGGATGCGGGCGCTGGTGAGGCGGATGATGAAGACGAAGACGGTGAGCAGGAATATCCCCTCTATTCATTGCCAGGAAGTTTGTCTGACTCCCTGCTAGTGACGGACCCTTTTGAAACGCATTTCGCGAATCCAGACGAGGCACAACTCTCGCAGAGAGTGCAGACTGTATCTCAGGGGAAGTGGCGCCCTACCAAGAAGGAGCTTCCAGATGGGATGCGGTTGGTACATACCGTTCCTGATGTCGATGGCAAAGATGAAAGTGTCCCGCCGCCGGTGCGAAGTACGGCCAATTTGAAGGTATGATGCCTAGACATGAGAGATATTTTATCAGATCCTGACCGTTTCACAGCTCAAGAGAAAGCTGGTGTCTCCTGCTGCCGATCTCATTCCGAGTTTTACTGGTCTTTCTCAGCACATCGCTTCGCTGCTGTTCAACTATCATGATATTTTCCTGGGGACGAGGACAACATCAAACGCCGCACAGTTAAGAGACATGCTCTGTCTTCATGTTCTCAATCACGTTTTGAAGACGCGGGATCGGGTGATTAAAAACAACGCTCGTGTTTCGAAGGATCAGGGGGAAGATGTGGAGCTTCGAGATCAGGGATTTACGAGACCGAAAGTGCTCTTAATCCTGCCCACCAGACAGGCCTGTGTTCGATTCGTGGAGACGATTACCAAGCTCTATCAACCAGAACAGCAAGAAAACAAGAAGAGGTTCCTCGATGAGTACAACGCGACAGACGATCCATCGTGGGAGAACAAGCCGGAGGATTTCAAGGCGCTGTTTGGTGGGAACGACGACGACATGTTCCGGCTGGGCCTGAAATTCACCCGCAAGACCGTCAAATACTTTGCGCAGTTCTACAATTCGGATGTCATTCTTGCGAGCCCGTTGGGTCTGCGCACCGTTATGGATAAAGAGGAGTATGTTCCCTCTATGTATCTTTTTTTTTTCTTTTCGCTTCAACTAACCTATCCAGTGTGAAAAAACGTGACCACGATTTTCTATCATCCATTGAGCTGGCCATCGTCGATCATGCTGATGCGCTTCTGATGCAAAACTGGGATCACGTGGAGTACATCTTCAACCATCTCAACCTGCAGCCCAAAGAAGCGCATGGGTGCGATTTCAGCCGGGTGCGAACCTGGTACCTGGACGATCGGGCCCGATATCTCCGCCAGACCATTGTCTGCGCATCCTTCATCACCCCTGAATTCAATTCGTTGTTCTCGGCGCACATGCATAATGTCGCCGGGAAGGCGAAAGTGACGCCGTATTATAACGGGGCGATCACGGAGATCGCACTTCCGGTGTCAGTGAAGCAGACTTTCTCCCGCTTCGACTCCTTGTCGCCTCCGAAAGATCCGGATGCGCGGTTCAAGTATTTCACGACTGCGATTCTCCCTTCGCTGACTCGATCCGTGACGGGCAAGGGCACGGGCAACGGTGCGGGCACGTTGATCTTTATCCCGTCGTATCTGGACTTCGTCCGCGTGCGCAACTTCTTCGCGACGTCGCCACAGACGACGAACATCTCCTTCGGTGCCATCTCGGAATACTCGTCAGTGAAAGAGGTGGCGCGGGCGCGCAGCCATTTCATGACGGGCCGGCACGCGGTGCTGCTGTACACGGAGCGCACGCACCACTTCCGCCGGTACAAGATCCGGGGCACGAAGCGCATCATCATGTACGGGCTGCCCGAGAACCCTGTCTTCTATGGCGAAGTGGTCGAGTTCCTGGGGCTGGACCCGGCAGGCGTCGTCGACGCGGCGGGCAGCGGCGGAGTGCGCGCGATGTTCTCCAAGTGGGATGCGCTGAAGCTGGAGCGGATCGTGGGCAGCCAGCGCGTGGGGAGTATGTTGCGGGAGAAGGGCGGCGATACCTTTAGTTTTGTATAGCGTATCAGTTGTAAATAATCATATGCATGGGCATGATATCGTTGTAATCCACCAATTAATATTACCTAGGTATCTGTCTTTTCTTATCCTCTACTGTTATCGTTCATTGTAGTATGGATAGGTAGGTAGATCAATAAATAGGCAGTCTGGATGTCTATGCAATTACAATTACCCCTGTCATCATCATCATCATCTATTTACTCCGTACGGGGGAAGTACCCTATCACAACCTTAAGCCATGTAGTCTGCACTCTGCAGGCTGGATTCAAACCAGGCTCAACAGAACAGTCAACCAATGATGAGCAATAATAAGAAGTGTTGTTGTTATACTGTTGGGCACTGGTGCATTATATTTATAGATGGATGCGTGAATTAGGTTATTCGGATTGAAGACTCGACTCGAGTCTCCTTAATGAAGTTTTTGCTTATCGATTTACTTTACTCTGTACCTACTACCTAAGTCATGTCTGCACTGTCCACTACTAATCGCGAGCACAGTTACCTCTCTAGGCTAGCCTTACGGAGTACTTAAAGCCGTATACTAACTAATACTAACCCCCACGAATTGCCTACCTAGGTACCGCTGAATCCACTGACTGGGGCCCGGCAAATCACGAGTCACGACCATCATTCACAATCGACGCAATTCCGGGGTCATTAATATTGTTCGTGCGGTGCGGGTTCAAGCCCGGCTAACCTTCCCCCGCCACTCAATTCAGCGATCCTCCAGATGCGCACTGCCCACCTATCATATGAATCATGGGCGTGATAGGCGATACGCCAGGCACTCCCTCACTCACTTCCTCCCTCCGCCGGCCTCCGGATTACTTTCCGTGCCAAGTTGCCAATTCGAGACAGACTGCGCCTAGAATCGAGTCGATAGATAAGACTTTGCTTTAGATCCCGACGATGGCGATGGAAGCATGTCATCTATCGCCCGGCTGCTCGCGTGCCTCGTCTTACTCCTCTTTCTCTCTCTCTCACAGACTTGACTACTTACTGGCTTACTCTGGGTGAGCACTGACCGTTGGGTGCTGTAACCTTCTCATCCTCAGAATCGGATTTGATTTCCGCTTCGCTTATCTTCTCCCAGTGTCCGTGTGTGCGCCCGGACCTGTATCTGGCAGTGACGGCCAGTACAGCCAGCTTCAATTTCGAGGAATTTTCAAGTTCATACTCCAGTCTATAATATACTCCGTGGCTGGTGTATGGATGCAACATGAGGGTTCCGTTTCTGCCGTTACGAAAGACAACACAGCCTTCTGATTTCTTGCTGCAACAACAACAAAAGCAGCAGCAGCAGCAAGAACGCATCGATAACGATTCTACAAATCTGGCTCCCTCGAATGAGATGACGGATTATGATACTGTCAGCGGAGACGTCTCTTCGAAAGGACCCTCTGGGGATCGACATCTGGATGTGCATACCCGTCCCACGATACTGCGTCCCTCAGCTGATTCCCTCTTCTCGAATCTTTCGTTGTATGCGGGAAACTTCCACCCTACACTGCGATCTCCCTCTCCTGTAGGCCAGCCGTTGGAGCCGGCTGCTCCTCCACGGCGGACGTTGAGAACCATGCTCTGGACGGCATGGCTGCAGAGCAAGGGAATGCTCATGGTGATACTGTCTCAATTCTTTGGAGCGTCGATGAATGTCATGACGCAGATGCTCGAAAAGGATGGCTCCCACGGCAAGGCGATGCATCCGTTTCAGGTAAGTTGTTGTTGTTGACCTTGCTTATGTCAAGGTATATGTCCTGACCTGATTCCAACTAGATCCTCTTCGCCCGCATGTCCATCACAACGCTGGCCAGCTATTTATACATGTGGTATACAGGCGTTCCCCATCCCTTTGGCACCCGGGAAGTCCGGTGGCTCCTTGTCCTGCGAGCAGTGGGCGGATTCTTTGGTGTATTCGGGATGTACTACTCACTGTTATATATGCCTCTGTCTGAGGCCACAGTGCTGACATTCCTTGCTCCGATCGCCACCTGCTATGCGTGCTCGCTTCTGATGCCGAACGAACCGTTCACTCGAAAGC
Source organism: Rasamsonia byssochlamydoides (assembly GCF_041956645.1). Classification (NCBI taxonomy): domain Eukaryota; kingdom Fungi; phylum Ascomycota; class Eurotiomycetes; order Eurotiales; family Trichocomaceae; genus Rasamsonia; species Rasamsonia byssochlamydoides. Next base: position 136,475 of record NW_027192440.1, on the reverse strand, counting down.
AGCAGCTGGCAGGGCTGATCTCACTGCTGGGCGTTGTGCTCATCGCCCGTCCCTTTTCCGGGACGGACAGTGAAAGCCCTTCGAGTGCTGAAATGGTCCCTGCCAACCGTACTGCGACGACTTCACCGTCGGAGACGCTGGGCGGTGAAACGGTGGACACTTACCATCATCTACTCGCGATCCTCGTTGCTCTTATTGGGGTGCTAGGCGCAACATGTGCGTTTACGGCCATCCGCGCAATCGGAACGCGGGCGCATGCGCTCGTCAGTGTAACCTATTTTTCCACGTACACAACCATCATCTCGCTGGTGGCCATGCTGGCCGTGCCCTCGGTCTCGTTCCGACTCCCCGAGAACCTTATCGAGTGGGTCCTTCTCGTAGGACTCGGTGTGGCAGGTTTCTCGATGCAGTATCTGTTGACTGCGGGACTGGCGTACAAGCCGCCAGCGGGCTCGCCGGGTCAAGGGACGCGGGCCACCTCGATGGTGTACACGCAGACGCTTTTTGCGCTGTTCTATGACAAGGTGGTCATGAACAGCTCGCCTTCTGCAATGAGTTGGGCGGGATCGGGGCTCATTTTGGGAAGTGCGATCTATGTGGCCATTGTTCGGGAGAGCAACAAAAACACGACGAGTGACGGGCAGGTTCCCGCAGACGGAGAGACGGAGACGAGACGGAAAGATGTTCGGGACGGGGAGCGCGATGTTGAAGAGGGTCAAGGATTGTTAGCAGCGTCTGAACCGATGGAGCTTGAAGAGCGTACCGAGCATTCACAATAGACGTCTGGCTGATCAGCTGGTCCTGGAGATGAAGTTTGCATTACATCAGTCAATGACGGATTTTCCTGCAATATGAGGGGTTCGATGTTCCAAAACATAAAGGCGCAGATCTCGTGGGGAATTCACCGTGCACAGTATGGAGTCGTGTCGATATTCGAATAGTTGTGGAGTTGCAGAGTCATGGACAGGTGCATATGAGACCCCTTGTCATTTGTTAGAGCAGTAGCAACAGGCAGCCAGTCAGGCAGTCCGTTGTATGATGATCTTCGCGGGACAAGGAAGCATGCCCGGCGCACTGCCGTCCGGAGGACTCCGTAGATACAGAAAACATGTGTGATGGCGTCAACAGCGATACACTCGTTCATTTCGAGATACGTATGATCCATCTGCATTGGGTGATGGAGAACTTCAGAATACTGCGTATTGGCATTGTTGTTGAATTCACGGGGTATAACTTGATATACGGAGTACCTCCTGGTATCGACTTCTTCGTTCCTCCGGTTGAGACTGCCGAATGTCGATCAGCTGCATATATGCCTCATCTGCTTGAACTTCACAGATGAATGATAATGCATGAATTTAATTCACAACGGGCCGCACCGGCAGGCGATGATCGTCGCGATGGCAGGTTATCATTGCAGGAACTTCAAGTCAGAACCTTGGAAGGAAGGGATCTGGCGTCTCCACTTGCCCATCCAGGAAGCCGAGATGGGCCCTGAGACGTCAGGGTTGCAGACCCCGATGCCTGCTGCTCTCTTCTCTCACCGAAATCTCCCGACCTCCTTCCCTCCTTCCCAAAACGCGGAGATTGTCGTTTTTTCCCCACATGGAAATTCGTCTCCAGATTGCAGCTTCATCAAAATGAACAGTCCATGGGCTCTCAGTCAGCCTTCACAGGGCTGGAGCCCCACGGCGATTGCCGCAATCGTCATGCCGCATCCCGGTGGGCCATCCATGTCCAATTTGATGAATATATAAGACGATCATGTCTTCATTTTATATCTTGCATACGTGTCGTCGTTTTGGAGGTTGACGGATCTATAGATAGGGCTGTGCTGTATTTTCTCTTATGATCGGTTTCTCTGACCTGGGATCAAGTAGTCCTCTGGGAGGACTATGAGATAAGAAGGGAGAAATAGACAGCATTCGCCCAGTCGTATTCTGTCTGGTTAGACGTCAACATGCGTCACTTCGATGCCTGGATCCTTCGGGACCCCTATTCCATCTGGCACTACTACTCAACCGGTCGACGATGGCAAGAGACGATCCGCGACATGATTCAAGACCGTCGCATCTGCGCACCGCAGGTGGACAACACTCCCCGGCAGGCGGTTGACCCTCTCGCCCGCGCCCTGTCCCCTCAGCCAGACTGTCAGTTTCTCCAGAAACTGCCGCCGGAGATCCGCTTGATGATCTACCGCTATGTCTTTGGCGACGAGGCGGTCCATCTGGTCCAGCTCAAGGGCAAGATCCGCCATGTACGCTGTCGACATCCGTCCTCCTCCGTCGAGAAGCATCGCCACTGCTGTCCCGTAACACCCGCGCGCTGGCGCGTGTATGACGGTCGTGTTGCCGGTCACAGTGACCGTATGCTCTATCCGCACACTCATACCGAACTGCCCCAGATGCTGAGCAATTCCTCCCTGGGGCTGCTCCGCACCTGCCGCACCATCTACCTGGAGGCGGCCAACATCCTCTACTCCAACCTGGTCTTCGATGTCGATGACCTGCACACCTTTGTGGCCTTCTCGCTCAGCATCTGCCCGCAACGTCTCCGGTGCATCAAACGGCTCACCGTGCAGTGGATGCCAGTGTGGCAGCCCATGGCCGGCGAGGAGAACTGGTCTTCGATCTACTCGCATACACACAACGACCGTCTGTGGGTGCTCTTCTGGGCCCGGGTTCAGGCTCTTGAAGAACTCGAAGAACTGCAGGTCAGCCTGGATCTGGGGCGGTTCACCGGCGCAGCGGTGGGGGGCGTCATCATCGGGGGGAAACGCATCCGGCTGGCTATTGACGAGCCCTGGGTGGCGCCGATGCTGGCCATTCGAGGTTTGCAGAATTTTGACTTGTGTGTCACGGCGCGGTGCGACGCGTCAGCGAAGAACCTCTTGGGTGACGAGATGCGTCGTGATGCCGCCCATCTACGCGACCAGCTACGGGCGGTGATGTGTTCGCCTCGGGGGACTGTTCCTGTCATCAATGGGGTGACCCTCAAGATGCCGGAGGAGAAGCAGCCGGAGATTCGCTCGAGGCCGCGTCTAGCGATCACAGCGGCTTGAAGGTAGAAGTTGCAATTTACGCAAACGCTCTCCATGACGAGAACTTCCTGGTGAAATGAACGCGGCCAGGATTCCCCCGCCAGAGCAAAAGCCATAGAGATGCGATGATACTGCTATTCACTCTAGTTCTGAGATGATATGGCTTAACATGCACGGGATGAACACAGCTAGATCAGCTGTCTGCGGTTGAAATAGACGCAGGACTGCAATTGTGGCCTCGATACTTCTCGATTACACTCCATTCGACTTGATACCCATTTTACAAAATCTTGAATTTCTTTTTTTTTCCCGGATTCATTCGTCTTTCCTGGAAAATATCGGGAATAAGGGAAGACTAGCTGATCGGATAGAATGCGTCGTTTTCTTTTCTTTTTCTGATCTTTTCTTTCTTTCTCTCTGTGTGTTTTGCTGGTTCGAACAGACACCACTGGTATAGATGGTGTTTTTCGTCTTAGAAAAGGAAAGAGGCAGAGAAAGAGAATTGGACTGGTTAGATAGACTAGATTAGGTGTCTAGACTTTAGAATTTCTAGATGGGATCGGAATCAGAATCAGAATCAGATCAGAATCAATTTTCATGAACCCGAACTTCCTCAACGGCAGCTGTTATTATTATATATATATCTCTAGCTGATACCAACTTCATTCCATTTTAGTAGTAAATTAATTATCAACTCTAATACATACATACCTCTCTGGCCCCCATTTTTTCCCCCATTTTTTTTGGTTATTCCAAGCAGGCTCGCCCTCACCATCTACCCAGTATATATAGATACAGAGAATAATATCTATTCTATATAATTTAGAGTAAGTGAAGTATGTAGTATAGTATACGGGTATCGTATCGAAACTAGTTTCAATGGTGATGGAAAAGTAAAGTAAAGCAAAGCTTGGAAGTTCAGCATTTTTTTTCTCTTCTCATGACTCGTCATGACTGCTAACTAGACTTGTCATGTCTGTTGCTGTTTGTTGAAAGTCAGTCGGTCAGTTGGTCGGTCGGTCAGTCTGATGGCAGACAGGCTGTTACGATTAAAAAAAAAAATAGACACAACATACCTGCCTAGGTAGCAACATGACAGAACAGAGAGAGAAATGATCTTTTTTTTGTTATCTAGGTATGTGCCTAAACCGAGAGATCTGTACTAGGTATGTACAGTACATACCTAGGCACATATACTGTACTATGCACTCCACCTATCTACTGCGCAGCACTTGGTTTTTTTCTTGTTTTACTCTGGTATGAACTGCTCTGCTCTGCCTTTCACTTACATTATATATATACCTGTATACCTACATACACGTATCTCACGCATACTTCAACCTCTCAGCTGACCAACCCGGCCTCAGCGCACTACCATCAAAGGTAACATCCAGCGAACTCTCTGCGACATAGTTGACCTGCCAGTCCACACTGACGCTGGCCCCGGCCTCTGTCTGCGCCCACACCGCAAGGCCGATGGTGTTCTCGCCCGCGTAGTCCAGGATGCCCGGCGGCACGGGGAAGACAACCTGGTTGCCGATGTACGGGTTGAAGCGGCCGTACTGGTATCCGTTGACGAAGAGTTGGGCGCGGAGGGCCTTGGTTGACCCGAAAGCGGACAGGACGAATGAGATGGATACGTCCACTCCAGCAGGGATGTTCAGCGGCACGACGGTGCGGTAGAATCTGACACCTGCACCGGAGAAGCTCAGACTGGGGAAGCTTGTCGTTGCGGCCCAGGCGCTGTCATCGAAGCCCGGGAGATGCCACCCCACGCGCTCGGCGTAGAGACCATCTTCGTTATAACTGCTCCGGACAGGGTCAAGGTTGGATTCGCCGCCGGCAGTACCGGCGACACGCCAATGGGTGAATTGGGTGGTGGTGGTGTTGTCCGGCGAGAGGAGAGTGGCCTGGAGGATGCCGCGCGGGTTCAAGGCGCCGGTGGTTTCGTCGTGGCCGGTGTCATCGTGCACGACGAGGAGGACGTTCGGCGAGGAGTCGTTGACGGTGACGTTGTTGAAGGACAGGGTGAGATTGCCTTGTTCGAGAGAGGCGTCGCCGAGATACGAGCCTAGGAATTCCCCGTTGAGCCAGGCGGACCAGCCGCTGGACGAGCAGAAATAAGATTAGTGATTGGCGTTGATTAGCATTTTAGGGAGAGTCCAGTGCCTGCTTACAAGGCATATCCTCCTTGGACGTTTAAGAAGACGCCTGTTGCGGTCCCGTTGAAGTAGCCACGCCAAAGGCGGACGCCGTTGTGGAATCCTGTTATCAACAGAATTAGTTACTGCTACAACTGTGACTGCTTGTCGATGTAATTCCAGATCTCACCATATTCATCCGCGTACAGAACAGGAAGCGTCGCTGGCGGACTGGGGTTCGGAGTCGTCATGTGGTTGGCATCTGCGATAGTCAGCAGCAGCCAGCAGCAGTCCGAAGCGATCACTGCAGAGATATCACTTACCAACCCACGCAGCGCCAGAGTCATCGTAATTCGGGAATCTTTCCGGAAGACTGTCGTTCCATTTCCAGGTATTCAACACAGGCAGCTTCACAGGAGGAAGTCCAGGAAGTGTTGCTTGTAGGCTTCCATAAGCGGTTTTGGATGTCTTAAGAGTCTGTCCGTTCCATGATACTGTATCGACGTTCTTCGGCGCGAATACCTCTACAATTGTTGACGCATTGGTAGAATCTCCAGTCAGGGAAATTGTCGACCCAGCAATTGCGGCCGTGCGAACGAGGTAAGGACCTTGAACTAGGACTGCTTGATCTCAGCAAATCTCGCCTGATCGACGGCAACTAACTAATGCAGGCATGACGACCAACTTACTGCTTTCATTCTCCGGAGCAGACGGATCATTGCTCAGCGACGGTGCCCAGAACAGATACGCAAACGTCCTATCCAGCAGCAAGATCCGCGATCCACTGTCCAATTCGACAACACTCATGCCCTCAGCTTGCGTAAAGGTCACAGTGACTCCGCCATTTTCCGGATAGAAGCCGACACCAGAGCAGCCCTGGCAGCGCTTCACGGATCCATATTTCGCCCCTTTCACGGCGAACTCGCCCGATTCACCAGTTGGCACCCAAAGAGCAAGAGTGGGAACGCCGTCGAGAACGGCGTACGTCAAGACCTCGGCGGTGGAATATAGAAGAGTTTCGTTGCCAAACGTAAAGTCTGTCACGATGATTTTCGACTGGTGTCCATCCAAGGTGATGATCCCACCGTGTCTTGGGACAGTCAAGTTCCCCGCTGAAGTTTGTACATGTAATTGAAAAGTCTCAGTCGTCGCGAGCGAAGAGTTAGTATGGATGGTCACATAGAATCCGGCGTTGGTGTTAGAGTTCCTGATCTCATATGCTTTTACTGCAGCATTCGTGATGTATTGAGTCCCGTTACCAATCAAGTCCGTTACCGTCAGGTCTCGTGCAGTCCGGGTGAAGAGCGCGAGTAGTTTGGTCTCGTAGTATTTCGCGCCTATCGAGCGGTCTTCCGAGATTGGGGCGGAGTAATCGTAACTCGTTGCCGTCACTGGTGTCGCAATGGCGCCCCAGTTGGTGCCTCCATAAAGCATGTACAAACTCATCGCTGTCACACGCTGACCGATATTCCATCGATAGAAGACGTTCGCAAAATCCGGTCCGGTGTTGTCGGGACATCCACCTTCAGGTCCACCCCACGGGTTGTACGACCCTCCCTGGAATTCGGGCATAAACGACGGCATCGTCGGCTGGGTCTGCTGGAAGTAATCGTAGTAGTCAACCACCTGGAAGGGGATATATTCGCCATTGACGCTGGTGCATTGGCTTAAGTCGCAGGTCCAGCACTATCAGGATTAGCAACAGCTCTGCTAACTCACGGCAATGTTGAAAGTGAAACGAACCGATGGGTAAGAGTCCAGACCAGTGATATCAACGTTCCCTCCAGCGTTTGACCAATCCTTCCCCCAGGAAATGGAATACATGTTCGGTTCATTGGCCGTCAGAGGGACGTTAATGCCATTAGCACGGGCATTCGCCTCGAGAAGCTCCATATAATGGACCGCTGTTTCACTCGGAACCCTTTGCGACGGGTTTCCAATCCACTGCTCTCCGTATTCATTCTCGATCTGGTACGCAATCACGTTCTGGCCCTTTGTGATCTGGTACTGACTCGTGATCTGCGATACGTTGGAGAAATACGGCGTCCAGGCTGCCGTGTATCGGGTGTCGTCGTTTCGCAGAGTCCCGTAAGCACCTGTAGTCATCCAGAGAGGAAAGCCGCCCGCGCTGGTTTCGGCATTGATATACGGCCCCGGACGGACGAAGACGTAGAGTCCCAGCTCCTTCGCAATCTTGAAGAGGGGCGTGAAATCATGAACCCCCGTTGAAAAATCCAGAGTCTCGTTGTTTGGCGCATGGTACGCCCAATTCAAGTAGAACGTGAATGCAGTGAAGCCGGCAGCTTTGATCTTCTGGAGAATATCGATCCATAGCTCGGGAACAGGGATCCGCCAGTAATGGAATTCGCCTGAGAAGAGGAATATCCTCTCGCCGTTCAGTAGAAAACTGTAATGATCCCACTGGACCACCTTGTTCAGACCGTCATCGTGAAGTGGCCATTGCGACTCTGCCCCGCGCTGACGCTCGACGTGGGCAAAGACTTGCGGGACGAAGAGAAATAGGAGGAGCCAGGCCAGAAATAGCGCCATGTCCAGACCGTAGCAAGGACGTAGACAGGCAAGAAATTGGCATGGTAGCCATCATTTCGAGTCTGCTGCGGATAAATATATAGTTGTATGAGAACTGGAGCAACAGTCTAGTTGCGGAGTTCGAGCCGTCCAGTACAATAGAATCCCCGATATCTTTCTGGCATTTCTCCGTCGGGGAGGATGTTAGTCGACACTAACAATGATTAGTACTACCTATGCAAGCTTGCTTCTCTTGTAAAGCAGGGATTCGCATGTCCTTGGTCTGCCCCGTCTGTGCCCATGTGGAGAGGCAGTGGGGAAGGAAGCTAAGAAACTGGAGTCGTGATCGTGACCCCGATTGACGGAGTTTTTATTTCCCGGTTAACGATCATCCTAAAAATTCAGTACAGTAGTTTGATGATGTTCTTGTCCAACCAGGGATTGCTACAAGTTTAACTAGTTCCCTATGGAGACGGCATGGAAGGGACATGGCCTGCCGCAGTTATCAATCAGAGTGAACCTGTGAAAGTGAAGATTGCGTAAGCCATATATACTCCATACTCTAAATCTAAGTTTCGGTGACATTGATAGTAGTGAAATTGCCATTTCCGACTTCAGCGACTGACGGTGGGCGCGCTGCTGTCTTCTTCCCCCAGTGTTTGCCGACATCCTCGAGGTCTTCCAGCGGACGACTGCTCCCATCCGGTTTCCTCGTCTCCGGCGTGAGCCACTTGGTGAGAGCCGCCCCAAGAATCATGAATGCTGCAAATATGATGATGGCATAGCCAAACCATTGCACTCCCGTATCGGAGCCTCTGTACTGTCCGATGGGAACAAAGGTTGCGAAAATCTGCACGAGGACGGCCGCCAGTTTGCCAGACGCTGCTGAGATCCCGTGGCCTGTGCAGCGGAAGCCGGTAGGGAAGAGCTCTGCGGGAATGATATAAGTGGTATAGTTGGGTCCGATCTCGAAGAAGATCTGAGAGATCACATAGAGAAAGACGATCAGCGGCACTCGAGAGCTCCCGGGCAGGAACTCAAAGCAGAGGCCCACTATTATGAAGAGGACGGTGAGGATCAAAAACCCGAATATCTGAAGCGTGCGTGGAGAAAACCGTCCAATGAAGAAGATCATCCCGGCGCCTCCAACCATGGAGCCGATCGAGACAATAACGAGTGAGTGCCAGGGGTTGTTCATGAGGTCCGTATACACACTCTCCGTCGAGGGAGACAACTGTTGGTTGAACACTTTGGCAACAACCTCATAGGAATTAGGGCCCATGACATAGAAAGCAAAGTCGAAGCAGGCCCAGGTCAACGACGTTCCGAGAAGCGTCACCCAGTATCCCTTTTTGAAAAGGTAATCCTTCAATCCGGAATAGTATATACTCCACGCACTGGGCTGTTCGCCGTCATCAGAATCGTCCGAATCTTCACGTGAAATGTCTCGGTGGAAGCTGGATCTAGACGTGGGATCTTCATTTGTCACTGCTGTACTAGCAATCGAAGTGCGGTTACCGGCAGAGAGAAGACCACTCGCGTTGCGTGCAGTCCCTTCGAGATTGGGAGACTGTCGAAACATTGGCGATCCGGGGGAAGAAGAAGAGTGATTCACACCAGGGTTTTCATAGGATGATATTTGCATCTCCATGTCGTGGGAAGGGCCCGGTGAGGAGGCCGCTGGCAAGTCCATTTCGTTCACATCCTCCCAGGCCTCGTCTGGTCGATTCAATACCTCGATCGTGTATCTGGGGCTCTCAGGGATGGTGAAACGGAAAAAGATAGCGATCGCAGCAGGAACGGCGCCAAAGCCCACTACCCATCGCCAAACACTATCCACCGCACGTATACATTCGACATCCGTGCAAGTCCCAGCAGTCCCAGTGGCTGAAATTTCGTTCTTATAGGCCGCCAAAGCGATGACAGAAACCAAGGTGGCGATCAGATAGCCACACGGCTGCATGAAGAAGACGGCAGCCAGCATGCGACCCCGACTCTTTGTGGGAGCAAATTCGGACGTGATGATGGCGCTGAGCGGATAATCACCGCCGATACCGATGCCCAGGAAGAATCTCCAAGAGACGAGCCATCCGACCAGGCTCATCGAGCGCGCCGCGCCGTCGGCCGACATGGCAACCCCGACCGTCGACACGATGATGATGAGCAACTCCAGACCGTACATCCTCTTTCGGCCATAGACGTCGGCGAGGATCCCGAAACCGAGCTGGCCGATCACCGTCCCTGCCAGAGTTGCGACGTTGAGCGCCGCCTCGACATTGTGTGGCATCTTGTTCTGCCAGTAGACATGGGCCAGCATAGGAATGCTCAACGAGGCTGCGAAGATCTAGAAAAGCAGTGGTTAGCAGTGTAGCAGGAATTTCCACATAAGGAAGGACTGCTTGCTCATACATCATATCCATCTGTCAGGAAGCCAATGCCGGCAACGAACACGACCAGCCATTGGAAATGGTCAAGCTCATCAAACACGCGACGTCTTCTCAGCCGGAGGTCCTGGAGAAGTCCATATTCGTCAATCACATGACCAACATAAGCGCAAAAGGGGTTTACCCAGGGATATATAGAGGGATACATACAGGGATATGCTCGAAATTCCGCGTACGATTTTTGACCTGAAAGGTGAACGGTATCTTCCACATCGTGACAATTCTCTATATCGGCGTAGTATGTATGTACAGTACCTAGCAAGGAGAAACAGATCGAGGCAGGCAGACGACAAACGGAGTCGTCCCGTGAGCGCAGCCGCCCAGAGATAGCCAGGAAATAGGCTGGCATCTTCTTCTATTTATATATGAACGACACGTGAGGATACGAGGCTGAATGCGGCGTCTTTCTCTACGATCATGAGTATTCATGCGGCTATTGGGCCTGAGGTTCGCCTCGTGTTGGTAGCACTGCCAACCAGGTAGAGGTCCGTAGTACTCCGTACCTACCTGGTACCTAAGGTACACGCCTACAGGGAGTTAGTTACACGGTGACCTCGCTAAATTCTCAGCTAAATCTGGGCACTGGGCGCTCAGGTGTGCGCCAGCCTTATTACAGGACGAGTCTGAGGGAATCTGGAGCGATACCCTCTGATTTGATGGAAAATATGGTTTGTTAGATGAAACACGCCGCTTAAATTAAGTCTATCTGTACAATCTCTTTACAGTACAGGAAATGTAAGTACGTTGTCGTAAAAAGTATCTACCTAGTTCAAGAGATAATAATAACAATGCTCAGCCATCCGAGCAGATCTATACAATCCCCGCTGCAAGTTGAATACAACTAAACCCACTAAGCCTTAGCCCCATCAGAGCGGCGTCTGCGGAGATCGGATCCGGGGCGTGTCAGAACCGCCCACTTAGCCACGTGCGTGAAGCTTGGACTCCAGGAACGTCGTAGCAAAAGTTTCAAGATCTATATATATATATTGCAGCATGAGCAGTCCACTGTCTCAATGATTTATCCAAACGAGGGGAAAAGGGCTTTCTCACCATTACGGCAACTGAACGTGAGCTTGAGATTATTCGAAAGGGATTTAGAATGCTTGTTATTCGCCAGGCTCAGGTCCAGGACGCAGCCCCTCTTCGGGATTTTGGTATTGGGCGCCACATCTTCTGCTGTGGGATTGTCAGCATGTGACTAAAGGTCAGAAGGGTGGTGGAGGCCAGGAGAAACTACATGAAAGCGTTATATATCCTGGCTTCGATTTCATGCTCGCATAGAAAAGAAGCACTTTGCTGCTGTCAGCATGGACGGGCTTCCAGATGCGGATATATTGTCGGTCAGCCAGGCGATCGTTCGACGAGGAGATCTTCTCCACCAGCATGGAGAGAATGAGCTTCTGACCGTAAACCAGACTTTGGAACCGCCAATGATCTGGGAGTGCGTTTCCCCATCAGTATGCGCGAGGAGGGAGGGGAGAAGATTACGTAACTGACCGTTCTGGTTCTGGAAGAAAAAGCGAATATTCCGCGTCGGTGGCTCGGTGCTTGGTGGATCAATGAAGTAGGCACGAATCCCCTCCATAGGATTGTCGCGGCCTCCTGGTGGCTCTGCGTGAGGGATAGGTCGTTTCGCAGTCGTGGACACTGAGAAGCTCAATTAGCACTTCGCCCATGCTATAGTGGACACGGGATTGGCACGTTTGAGAATCAGAATTTGGTTGTCGGTCTTTATGTCAACCGCCTTGAGAACATAGACTCGACCGTCGGTGTCATATCCTGCATGCAGCGAGCAAGGAACAGGTGTCTTTTGGTCAGCACACGAGCTGTCCAAGTAGTCAGTATGCAAATCGATTCACGAATTTATTGGATTGAACACCGACATTTTGACCCAGCCACCGAATTCAACTGCTTGCCAGTGTGAATGAAAAACCGCAAGGGAAATCTCAGAAGATGTGATACTGGACGTTCGGAGTCGTTGAGGAGAATCTGGTTGAGGGAAGTACGAGACCGAATCCACAGACGATCGCGGGCTCCAACCTCGATGATCGTTGACCTGTGCAGAGGTACGTTTAAATAAAATAGAACTAGGGGTCAAGGGAGTAGCATTTGCCGCAATGGGGTCTGCAGAATGAGTACCGCTCGCTTTCTCAACTGCCACCTTTTTTTCTTCGCGGAGTGGAGGAAGACTCTCGCAGAAGCCGCCGTCATCAGTCTCGACCCTATGCGGAGGTCGGAATGAGGGCGGCGTGTCGACGGTTGATCGCGATGCCAGGACTCGATTCAGAGAGATCTGGGATGTCTGCGGTCCTTCGCGACGTTGAGCCGTATAATTCACGGTCCGTTCGATGGTATTAAGCACGCGCCGGTGGATGAATTCCAGCTGGCTGCAGATGTCATTCCATTCCTGCAACTGCTCGTCGTTCTCCGCCTGTTGGCTGCCCAGGATGGCTAATGCCTTCTGTTGAGACACGGCACGCAGGATGGATTGGTAAGGACTCTCGGCATCCGGGTTGGTTTCGAGGGAGGTAGAAGAAGAATAACGACGAGTACGCGCATGCAAATCTCGAACCATCGCTTCTACCTTTTGGAGCTGTTTATCGAGTCTGGTGTTTTCCTCCGTGCGCTTTTTCCTGGAGTCGAAGTGTTATAACCTGTCAAGGATATAAGATTCCTGACTTGAACGATGGACTTACCTGTCCAGGATTTGCATGTAGAGTAACAAGGATTGCCGGTGTCGAGAGAGCTTCGTCTGCAAAACTCGGAGCTCCTGGTCGCCGCCCCAGGTCGAATACTTGATCGCTTCTCCATACTTCATACCGACATCTTTTGACTTGTCGAAGAGCTCCTTGGGCCTGGAGAGCGAGCTTCGGCGCCGGGTTCTCCCAGCATCCCCGCGCTCGTTGGGAATTTCTCGCCGTCTTGCCTCTGCAAGTGTGGATATTTCTCTAGGTACCTGTTGCAGGCCTCGAGTGACTTTTTGACCTCGCTGAGATCCAGGAAGGCGTCTCCGGTCTCAGAGAGACGCTGTTGGAGCTGGGTGAGCGTGAAACTGAATTCTTGAACCTCTTCTTGTAGCGATTTGACTTCGGTGGAGGCACTGGTCAACCCATCTTTGCAGTTCTCGACGACGTTGTAGCAGACCAGCACAAGAGTGTAAATGTCTGACGCTGACCATCCGAAGCTCATTGAGAGAGTTCATTCAAAAAACAAGCGATTTAGTGTCGTGTGATTCAGTGAAAAGGCAGGGTCAACGATCACGCAGGTAGCCAGTTCCTTGAAAGTTATCTGAAGAACAAGTATTCGAATTCCAGATAAAAGAGCTGAAGATGATAATGATTTAACATCCGTCCCAGCCCAGTTGGAAACCAAATCTGCTGGCCATGTCATACAGCAGGACAGGCTGGCCAGACCGGGGAGGACATGGCAGCGCTCACAGCGGAGGCAGCTACATTAGATCGAGATCGAACAGGAGGGCGGGTGACTTATCAGGGCAAGATTAGTTACGACCGGGCGTTGGTATTACTATTTACTATCGAATCGATAGCCCTACAGGCGCTTGACTCGCTTAGTATGTACGGACTATTCATCAAACCTTCAACCTGCAACACTGACAGGGCTATCCAGATAGGTAGTACAGGACCTCTCTACGGGGTTATGCGGAGATATGATTTCCAACAACAGCGGGAGTCACAAAGGAGCATGGCTGGAGTATCCAGTTATGATCTATCAATATTACCGCCAAGGTTGTTTCTTACACTCGAACAAGAGTCCAGGCATAATTAGCAGCTGAGGGCCCAAGCTTCATTGACAAGGATAAATGGATGCGAATACGAATCATCACATAGCATATGAAATAATGATTCTTGGTACTGTACAACACCGGTTCAGGTGCCACTGCAGCAGCCATGTGAATAAATGAGGCGTCGCGTGAGAAAACTCATGTAGATTGATTCATCACCAGTCAGAAGGACGAGTCTGAGGAATCGAGGACGCAGGAGGCTCTGCTGCTCCGTAATCAACTATACAGATGATCTGAGAATGTAAAGCTCAGCCACCGCACGTCCACTACTCAAGGACAAGGTACAAGCCGCTAAAACCCCGGAACCTATCATCCACGAGGAAAGCGTGCACGTTTCTGAACCACTGGTCAGGAAGAAATGCCAGACCTGTTTTGTCGGCAATCAATCCTTTTGGAAGGCTTGATTCAATGAACAGGGGCCTTGAACTAATTCAAGGCAGCTGGAAATCTTAGCCGATGAACAGGTGGCTGTTGTACTCCATACAATAAATTAAATGCCGCATTGGTAGGAAAGATACTGACGTCTGCGATCTGTACGGATAAAGCCCTGTTGCCCGGGTGGTTAGGGTATGAAGAGACACGTGCGATAGTGCTAGCCGTGATAGAGGTCTCGTGACCCTGCATAGTTAATTGCCTGAGGAAAACTTCAATCTACAGTAATTATTGTCAATTGATATTGCTTGTCTTAGGCGTCACAATACCAGTATTTGCTCTATGTGCAGATACTTCAAACAGATTAAATGATAAGTGCAGTTATATACCAAGTAACTGGTATATAACTGAAATCATGAATGTAGATATTTAGTATATCGGCAAGATTCATTCATGGCACAGGAGTAATTCAATTGAGGCTGTTAAATCCAGGATAACTAATCCAGGTTTAAAGCAATCAGATAATAATATGCATTACCCTCCTGACCTCCATCAAACGCCAATCCCATGCAACTAAATACAGTCATGTGTCTGACATAGCCCAAGGCCTGTGACAGCTGGCGTAAAAAAGTCCCTGCGTGCTCAGCATGGATTGAGACTGGCTGGTCCATCAACCAGCAACTTTTCTCTTCTTGGAGATAGTCTCTTCTGTCGCATCTGACCCTCTCCTTGCCCCCCTCTTTCCTTTGCCCTTGCTTTTCTTGGTGGTTTCATCCACGCTCTCGTCAACTTCCTCCAGACCCTTCTTCCCGGTCTCTTTCAGTGCTCCTATCTGATCGTCATTCTGGTCAAACGCCTTTCGGGCCTCCTTCAGCTCGCGTTCCATCCGAAGCAATTCCTGAACACGGCCAAGTTTGCCAGGGTCACGACGCAGCGCGAATCGAAAGTCATCGACTTTGATCTTCTGACGGCGAGCATAGCTTGCATACGCAGCGGCTGCATGGCACATTTCCAAAACAAAGTCGGTCACGATCTCATCCAGGACACGGACCGTCTCCGGAAGCGGCTCTTGCGGGAATGAAGGATGAGGATTGGGATCACCGAAGGCGAGGAGCAAGAGGCGCACTGTCCAATGTCAGCGGGCTGGCCTCTCAATGTAAATATGTGTGTATTCATCTTAACAGCGAAAAAGAAGAAATGTAAAAAGCCCAAGGTGTCGCCCTAGATTTCCGCAAACCAGTACATACATTCCGGGGCAAAGTTCATCTGCCCCTTGTGCCTTGCGGCACGGGCTCTTGGTTCAGCCATGCCGGTCCTCTGTCTCTCTTCCTTCCGGCGGGTCCTCCAGTCTGATTTTTGAGGGACGGCGCTTTCAGTCGGCTCGGCCAGACGAAAGGGCTGGCCCCCCTGAATCAACGCAGAACCTGGAGCGGTATTGGTTGATAGTCTGAACAGGGAAGGGTATTCGGCACCATGGCCAAACCCAGGAAGACAAAGAGCGTGAGACGCCGATGAGGAGGAGTTCGAACGGTCGAGCAGAGGTCGCTGAGGATGGGCGTTGCGGCTCGGGGCTGCGGCGCCACCGCTGTGGGTCGGGTTTTGCATGTCGGGAGATGCTTTAGCGCGCGCTTATTGGAAGGCGGAACTGGTCAGCGATCTGTTCACAACCAACGTGATGTTTGATCGGGGACCTAGAGCTCACACGAATTGCTGGTTCGGGGAAACTCGTTGATCTTTCAAGTCTGAAGCTGCTGGTTGAGTCCTGAAGAAGAGGGAAGGAAAGAGACTTTCAAGATGGTAAGTGAGGTGATGGATGGTGCAAGTCGTGCCTTCCAGGGTGAAGGCGAGAGCGCATGCAAACAAAGCAACAACAGGCACTGACACGTTTTTAGTCTGCGCTCTTCAATTTCCAGTCTCTTCTCCTCGTCTTCCTCCTCATCATCTGCACCAGCGCCTACGCACACTCGATCATGCCGGGGATTATGGACCGGAACCAACATGGGTATGTGTGATACAGAACCTGGGGGACTAGGGAGGATGCAGAGGAAGTTGATGCTAATGGTGGTGGCATGGACAGCTTCTTTGGTATATTCTGGAAATGCGCCAGGATAGGCGAACGGCTCAGTCCCTACATTAGCATATGCTGTATCCTTATGGCGGTAAGCTGTTTCATTGTCGCATCACCGTCTCATGGAGCTTGGCGACTAATGTGACTGCCTCTTTTGACAGATCTCGATCTTCATCGGTGACTAAACCAGTCGCCTATTTGTACCTGGGTATTGGCGGTCACTGGAGGTGTATGATTATGAATAGTCACGAATACATGGCAACTTATCCAAGATTTCGGTGAAGTACAGGCAAAGCACGGGTGCAGCTCACCGTCATCAATTTATCTTACAATCCTACAAGAGCACAATGCGCTCGGTGATATACGAGATGAACCGCAATATTATGTAATAATACACATTCTAATGCTAATCATGGAAAAAGGGTATCTTATGATTTGCCTTCTCTTTTGACTGCCGCTAGGCGTCGTAGGCCTTGCTCAAGAAGCTCTTCCCGCTCCTTCTCTTCAGCCACTTGCTCCCATTCAGCGAGCTCAAGTGCCCTGTGATCCAACTCGTCTATAACCGCTCCGATACGTTCAGGATCTCGGAGAGCGCGTAACGCTTTCAGAGTGTAAGAATTAATCGGATAACCATGTGCCTCCATCTCTTTTATCGCCGCCGCCGTCCCCTGCACATCCTGAGCGTTCGTGTAGCCGCTAATAATAATATTCCATGTCTTATCGTCATATTCAACTCCGTGCTTCTTCATAAGTTTCTTCACCTTCTCCGCGGCCTGTGGTTGCCGATTGTAGATGAATGCACTCAACAGGAGGTTCCACGTGCACACGCTGGGTTTCGCTTTGGTTACCTCGCGGCCTCCGACGGTGACCAGACCCGGGACAGGATGCATCATGTCTTCCACAATTTCCACACAGAGCCGCAGTGCATGCGGGTCATCGCGGAAGGCATAAAGGAATTCATTGTAGAACTGCTCGTATTGGAGCAGAGGCGCAATCATCTCATGTCCTTCCATGGCGAGTTGGCGGAATCGCCGGTAGACGCGGTACGCCCGGTCAGTATCCTTCTTGCATCTCAGATATGTCGCAAGCATAAAGTATACAGATGAAGGCGGCGGTTTTGCATTGGCTCCCTGCCCAATGGTGGTATAGTCGGGTGATACGAGCCGGAGGTCCTTGAGAGGAGTGAGATCATAAAATCGACTATAAACGTCAAGCATAGACAAGAAGACTCCAGCAGGGTCCGCATACGAATCGATCTGTTTGGCTGTAAAGGCGAAATGGGAATGGAATATCTTGCTTGCGATGTACGGGTTCTTTTTCAATTCCTCCTTGGGATTGATCTCCTGCATCAGCTCCTCGACGCGCGCACGGTCACCACGGGCCACCGCATCCTTGAGCAACGTTAGATAGGTGTAGGAATCAAGTTCCAGGCCGTGGTCTCTCATGTATATCAACATGTCATGACCCAACTGCGGATCACCAGTTTTGTAGGCGTTTGACAAAACGACATTCATCATGTCTCGATTCGGTCGCACTCCCAATTCAAGGAGCTTCGGGAGAATCTTGAAGTTGCGTCCACCATCCTTGTCTTCCACGGTATCCAATGTGAGGAGTTTGCAACAATGTCGCATCACTTGCTCGGAGTCTAATGAGAATCCTGGCTCATTGAGCAATGGAATCAGACGAAGGGCATCTAGTGCCCTATCGATGTCGCCGCCCTTCGTGAAACGGTTCATGAAACAAAGAGCGGTTGGGGCGGAGATGTGGCTGTCACGTCGCCGCATCAAGGTAAACACTCGAGAAACCTCGTCCAGATCCGCCGACATGAGATAGAGGCGCACTCCCCGTTGCGTTAGACCTACTGTGGGCCATCTCTCAGGATCCATGCACGTGAAGAGAACGTCGCGAAACAGGCTCGTCTCGGTCTCGCCGCGATGAAACATACGAATGTAAGCCATGCAATCCACCACCATGGCGAAGGGAGGGTAAGGTTGGCAGTTTGTGGCAAGCAAAAATTCCAGGGTAAGTTTGGGCGAGTTTTGTAGCCACCACAAAGCCAAACGCGGCCACTGAAACCTCTTTTCTTGCGTCGTCAGCGATTCCCAGGCGCTTTGAAAACTTGTCTTGCCCTCCTTTTCGAGTTTATGAACGAGCCGACGTCCCAAATCGTCTAGTTCCATTGACTTCGGCAGCTTCCATTCCTTTTTATGGAATTTTGCTGAATAAAAGCTCCGGTAGGCAACTTGCCAAAATTCAGGGACTGATACGTAAGGAAACAAAGAGGCGAGTCTGATCTTAATATCATGACGAAATGACTGGGAGCTTATGATTCTCCCTTGCCATTTCAGGGAGTTCTGCGCGCGGTCAATTGCTGCCGTGACACGTCGGGGAACGAGACGCATCGCAGGCGCCTTCCCAGGGCCACGATCTTGGTAAATAACCTGAAATTTGAGTCGTGGGAGACGGCCCCCTGATCTGCCCACCTCTCTCAAGTCAATGCGTCGCCGATTCCTGCCGCGGTCTTTGTTACTAATCCGAACGTTGCGTATTGGGATACGGCGAGCTGATCTGCTCGTATCTTTCGAGCATGAACTTGGTGATGCTTCGGTCCCATTAACGACGTCATGAGCTGCAGTTGAGGGAGTCAGGTCGAAGGACGGTAAAGTATCTCGGAGCTCGGAATTGTCCCAGTTACCTCGATCGGTTCGCTCTCTGTACAAGGCATGTGAAAGGGCAGTTCCTGCTCTGCGACCACCATCGTGGTCCCCAGCCCCAGACGGGCGTGCTGCTGGTGATGCTGATGTGCTATAATTGCGCCGGCGCGTTCCCTGTACAGCTGCATCTCGATACCATTGCCCGAGCCCTATCCTGGAACCAAAAGCAGAGGAAGGCAGCCGAGCTGTTAACCGACAACAGCACACGACGCGCTTTGGGCACGTTGACATTCAGGATTGGCGAGTCCAAGGCGCGGAAAAGAGTGAAAGGAGAGAAAGAAAAAAAGGGATCCGGTCACAACTCCGATGACGAGCAGATCACCGCGAAAAAGGCATTTGCATTTGCGGGTGAACTTGCGGGATGGAAGCGGATCTCAGGTTGTGGCTGGGGTGAAATGTGGCTGGAGCAGTGATAATATTATTATCTCGGGAGGCGATCACCAAACTTGCTTCAAGGCCGACCAAGTAACTTATGTACATGCCTTTTCGTGAAACACACAGGCTTCCTTGAGGTTATTATCAACATTTCACCTCTTCCAGGGAAAAAGCTTATTCCCTGTTTTATTTCTTTGGCCACCCTAATTCCCTCAATCGAATCGACATTTTAGACGGGAGCGCGAACTCTTCATTCCAAGGCCCCGCATTCTACCTGCTGTCATGTCGTCAAATCACGCCTCTCTTGAAGCCGCCGCTACAGAGCGCAAAGCGAGACTTGCCAAGCTTGCTGCTCTCAAGAGGAAACAGCCTGAGCCAGAGCCATTAGGGGAAGCCAAGGCCAGTGATCCAGAGCCGGCTGACCCATCGCCAGATGTCACAACCACCTACCTTTCAGGCCGAAATTACGATCCCGAGACACGCGGCCCCAAACTTGGATTCGAGCGAGCTCCCACGGAGGGCCAGATCACACTAGAGCAGAAAGCAGCGGAAATAGCGAGGGCAACTGCAGAGCAAGCCAAGAAGGATGAAGAGGCCGACCGGCCAATCGATCTATTCAAACTACAACCAAAAAAGCCCAACTGGGATCTCAAGCGACACCTGGATGAGAAGATGAGAATCCTGAATGTCAGGACGGAAAACGCGATTGCACGGTTGGTGCGACAGCGCATCGAGAACGCGCAGCGTGCCGCTCGAGAGAAGGCATCAGCAAAGGGTGACAGAGAAGAGCAAGGAGAGGAAGTCGGAATTGACGGCGAGGCATTGGTGGAGGGGATCCATGTGCGCGAACGGGAAGAGGCAGAGGAAGAACAGAGGGAAAGAGAAGACGAGGATTTGATGTGATTTTGATACCCTGGATTTTCCGATGAAATATCACTTGCATCATGGGTTTCTTTTATTTCGGCGTTCAGGACCAGGATTCTAGGGAATAAGTTGGGGAAAAAGCAAAGAGGCGTTTGGAACTGTGTAATCTTAATGACGAGGTTTTTCTCTATCTGTTCATTTGGCATTGATTTGGATTAGAATCCAATGTATACAACCCTGCCGCCCAGTCTATATAAACAATAACGCCAAGATGTCCAATTGAATTCGCGAGTTAATCCTATCTCCCCATGTTCATGGCCTGTGTGAGAGCCAGACGTTTGCTAAAAGGACTCAAGCTTCGTTCCCGGGGCGGGGGAGCAGAGGGGCGTGCTCGCCCCGGCCCTGCCTGCTCCCCATGCTGGGGCTCGAGATCACGGCCGGATCGATCCCTCAACGGTGTCGATCCTCGTAATGTTTCCGGTGTCATGGACCGTCGCCCCCTCACAATACGACTTCTTTCCCTGCTTGGACTCCGGGATCTGTTCCTCCAGCTGCCACGCATAGACGAATCACGTCGTCGACCCCTTTCATCGGGGCTGGACTCTCGCCGTTTCCTCCGAGTGTTTCTCTCCGATTCCCGGTCCCTGGTTCGTGAGTGCCTTCTCTCCACGGATGACTCAGAAGAATGAGAATAGCCCGATGAGCTTTCACTGTATCTTCTCTTTCGTTGTCTTGATCGGCTTGTGGATAGTTCTCGCCCATGCCTTTCTATGCCATTCTCCGGAACGTATCTGGGGGGAGACTGCGGAGATTCTGAACGCGAGAGATTCGTTGATATTGTCGATACAGAATCCGAGGAACAGGAAGATAATGACCGTGCACGTTTTCGCGACTGATCATGACGATCTCGAACGTCGTCATCGTCATTTAGATCCCTCTTGCGGCCGCGCTCCCGCTCCTGCTTTGCGAGCACTTCGTCGGCCACGCCCTTGCTGGTGACAAAACTGGGTCAGACGCAGCTCACCCGCGAAGAAAGGAGAGAATCCCCACGTACGTCCGCAACAAGTCATTCGGGACTTCGCTTGTAAGCTTCGGGACAAGGTCTGGATTTTCTAATTGCTGGGTGCGGGATGGCCGAGACAAGTAAGGTCTTTCCTGCGCGGATACGGTGCACTCATAGCTATAATGCCGTGTATAGAGTCAGCATAGAGCGCTTCACGAGCCTGGCTCGAGGGTACATATCTCTCTTTAAGCATTTCTGGCACAAGGTGCTAGCAGTAGCCTTGGTAGGCCCACGCAGCCCGGGGGCATTCCTGTATCGATTCATGACCGGTCTTATTTATCTCTATAGACAAAAACTCTCATAATTCTCCGGTGAGAAGTCCACTGTGTTGTGGTTGGCAGCAATATTATAATATTAATCTCATGAATCCTCTGGTCGAAGGCGAGGCTCCACCAGATTATCCGCGCGGCAAGTGCAGGGTGGCTTCACCAGCCTAAACCCCACGAAGCAGAACGCTCTCCCGACGCCCTCACGAATCCAATCCAACCGTCTCTCTCCCCATACTCCATACTCCTTACCCTATCTACGCCCTGTCTCTCTGCAAGGTCAATCATTCTAGGTCGGAGCAGGGTCTGGAATTGGTCGTCTCTACCTAACGGTCTCTGTGGCCTGTGTACTGTACGACTTGATATTCGACACCACTCCAAGCTGCTGTCGTTAATTTCAGCCTCCAGATCTCAAAGCCCACTGGCGCAAGTCATTCCAGTCACCCAAAGTGCCTCTATTCCGACCTTTTCTTGCTATTTTATACAGAAGACCAGACTCTATGGCGAACGTCGTACTCCAGAGATATGTCTTCTATCGCTGTGGGCTCTTGTGAAGCGAGATTTGTCAGTGACTTGGTCTGCATTTGAGTGTTGGTTTCTTCCTTTCTTTAACGCGCTCTATATCGCGATATCCCTCTTTTCTTCGTGCTCTGGCTGCACTTGATCAGCCTGTCTCTGGGATGGCCTCCAAATCATCGGGGGGTGGTGCAAACCGTCTCTCCTTCGCAAAGGTACGTCGCGGACGTCGCGAGGTGTTGTAAATGATGATTCTTGTCGTGCTGACTGTTTACTCAGATCGCAGCGATGCCCCCTCCATCAAAATTGCAGCCGGCGGCTGCTCCTCATGATGAAAATCACTCTCGGACGGCCGACGAACTGAAAAGTCCACCGGTGTCCCACAACGAAAGCACGGCACTACCCAGCCAGCCGAGCTCGACTGATGATCAGCGCAATGATGCCGTGGTCAGCGAAACGCTTGACGGCCTTGAGAGGGGTGTGCAAAGCCTTGAATTGAGTGAGCAGCGAGGCCAAGAGGGCTCGGAGTCCTCCGGAGAGGAGCGAGTAAACGGCGTACTCCAGAGGGAGACTTCCTTCGACGACGACCAGACTCACCTCTCGAACTCTTCGACGAAGCCAACCAGTTTTGACTCCAAGAGCATGGCTTCTGTAACGACATTTGCCATGGATGAAAAGGATTCTTTGCGACCGGACGACAGTGCTAGCGTCCAGGCCGCAGATGAAGAGGAGTCGCTCTCAGGTCCGGCTTCCGGGGCTCCAAACTCGCTGACTGGTTCAGAAGCTGGCGCTCGAGGATTTCGAGAGCCTTTCCGAGAGGGAAGCTCTCAGAAGATCCGTGGGCTCATGCCAGCTGCTGTGCACCGCTTTCCAGATGGAGATATTCGTGTCACCGGCGCTATCCCGCCGGACTCGGTATCCAACAACTTTGTAGTACCCAATTCGGAAAATTTTCAGCCTGGAAAACCTCTCCATGGATTCCCGACAGAGCCCGATGAGAAGCTTTTGGAAGCAATGAACTCTCCGAAGGACCGACTTCTTTTGCTTCAGCTGGAAGAAAAGATCAGGAACTTCATCCAAAATTCGAAGTGCGTGACTCACTATCTTCCTCTTGTTTCCATACTCTAATCTGTCTTCATAGGGAACAATCGCTGGAACTACCGCCCTCCAATGCCTTCGGACGTCTTCTCGCACACAAATTGGGCGATTATTACCATTTGACGCATTTCGTGGATAATAGTATCGCATCCGTTCGGCTCCACCGGACCCCGTTCTGCAGACTGTGAGCATCTAACTAAATCCTTGGTTAGCCATGTTTTGCTAACCGGCTTTAGTCCAACCCCCTTGTCCCAGTTACGACCGGCCAATGCAAATAATACACCTTCTCCGAATGCTCCAGCAATGAAGATCATGCGCCGAACTGAGCAAAATGCTGATCGACCATCTGCGGATGGTAGCATAGCTGCCAGTTCCTCTGCTCCATCGAAAGCTGCCTCCGAAACTGGCGGAGAAGGAGGAGGAAATGAAGAGGACCGCGCTGGTTCTTCTTCCGGCGCAACGCCAGCCAAAGACCGGACTACAATGACTCGTGAAGAGCGTGAGGCTAAGTATCAAGAGGCTAGGGAGAGAATCTTCCGGGACTTCCCTGAGTCGAAGTCCTCGGAAAATAACAGCGGCGACAACAGTGCAAACATGTCTCGTTCCAGTTCGGCCAATGGTCGCAGGAAGAACTTCAGACAAAAAACTCCTCATGATGACAGCTTCGAAGTGAGATCCCAGTTCAATGTTTACTACCCAGGGATGCCCTATACTACAGGTCCAGTCCCTATGCACGTGGCAATGCATAATGGATCCTTCCCAAGTCAGCCTCCATATGTGGTGGGCCCTGGCGCATCACCTCCCACCATGAGTTATGCTCCAAATGGCCAGAACAGCGCCATGTTCTCTTCTCCCATGAACTCCGTTCATCATTATCCGATGGCCATGCCCCCTCCTCATATAGGACAGAACAATTCGTGGCAGGCTGCTCCTGTCCCCCAACAGTCGCCTTTCCCTGGATATGCTTCGATGAATCAGCCTTCACCGATGATGGGGCAGCAGTCTTCTACAAGGACATCTCCAGCGATGAACAGCTACGCGGTTCCGAACTCCACCCAATTTCCCCCGGCGTCTTCAACACCATGGGCGTCGCCGCCATACCAGGGGAATTTTTCACAGTCACCTCAGCGGAATGCTCCGGTGCATTGGCCGAATTATCCGTCCCCGTCCATGGCGCCAAATCCTGCTCCATATCCCTATGGCCAGCTCCCGGGCCAGCACTTTTCTGTTCCCGTTCAAAACTCGGTAGCTCACCCCGTACCAGGGAGCTATAGCAGGCCTCCTTTCAATCCCCAGACCCGATCCTTTGTACCGGGCGGTAGCACGCCTTCGGCACGATACTCGGGAAAGGGCGCCCAGCACGGTGCAAATGTTTCCTATGCCGGATCACAGGCTGGTGGTCAGCAACCCTGGACCGGATTCCCAGACAATCATGGTCAGCCGGCCACACATATCTCATCTCATTCAGGTAGTAGGAACTCAAACAACGCGGGACCTTCGAGTTCAAATCCACCACGCGGACCGTCTTCTGGTAACCAGGATTCCATTGCTAAATGGGGTACTCCTGCTCATCTTCCTCCGAAGCCTCCGCCTTCGGAAGTGCGATCCGATTTTGATATAAAAGGCCGCAACTCTTCGTCTTCAAGTCATTCTTACCCAAATAATATACCGCCGAGTTCGAAGAATGGGCCGCTCGTCGTGTCTGGAGGAACAAGTCTACCGAAGTCGAATTGATTCAGAACTCCTTTTTCTGCTGTTTTTCTCTTGTGCATCTTGCTGCATGGCGTGGTTGAGTCAAACTTCAAATGGAATGAATATGGCAGTCGTCTGGCGGGCGGCGTACCTGGGCAACTTCTGGTTATAATGTTCAAGTAGCATACAAAATCTCATAGTTGGCGCATCCAAGGACATACAGTCACCTGCATCCTTGTGCTTACAGAGGGAATCCAGAAATGTAGTAGAAGTGGCCAGCAGAAGTGGTCAGCACAATAGGAAGATAAGGACGTACGTAATTCGAGGCTATGTCTGGGTTGATGTCATGGTAGAAGTCCCACTTCACCTTGGGCACCTGTGACAGGACGATATTTTACTGAACCTGTCTTGTCCTTCCTATACGGATGTTTAGATCAATAAGCACACCAAGCGAGCGTGGAACAGTTACTCGAATCGCCCTGCCCTAAGATTTCTACCCAAACATGGATTCACATGCTGAGATCAAAAACTCCAAAAAGAACAAACGAAAAAAAGTATGCGACACATGATGCACCCAGGAAAAAAAAAGGAGAATACATATAGTTTTATACATACAGAGTCAGGAAAATCAACCCGACTGGAAAAAGGGAGCAGAGCAACCCAACTATTTCTTTTTCTTTTACCCCCGTTTTCTTTTCGTTATTATTTCTTCTTTCCTTCTACTTCTATTTCATCATCATCTTCTTCTTCTTCGGCGGACGATTTCTCGCCCTTCTTCTCTTTCTCCCTGATTTCGAACTTCTTAATCGCCTCCTCGAGTTCCTCGATGCCATCTTTCCGGAACTGGGTCACTTTGCGCACGTTCAGGGCCGTCAGCTCGTTGAGGGTCTCGATCCCTTGCGTGCGTTGCCGCGCTATCGTCTTCGCCGTCATCAGGAACCGCATGTCCTTGGGTCCGTCGACGAGTTCCAGAATGGCGCTGGGGGCTTGGTCGTCCTTTTTGGGCTCGACGCGGAGGACTCGCGTGTAGCCGCCGGGGCGGTTGGCGTAGCGCTCGCGGAGAGGGCCGAACAGCTTGGGGATGACTTCGTGAGGGGTCTGGAGGGAGAGTATCATGTTAGTTAGCTAGCTGGGCTGTGACAGTTGAGAATGCTCAAGTACAGGGTGACATTGGGAACTCCAACGATAGCAGTTCTCAATTCGCAGACCACAAAAAACTGGCGTAAGGAAAAAAAGCCACACATACATAAAATATTTGCATTGCCCTTCTCCTGCTAGCCTCTGTGTTCTTCTTCCCCAGCGTAATGACTTTTTCAGCTAGTCGTTGCGCCTCCTTGGCCTTGGCCCACGTCGTCGTGATCGACTCATGCTTGATCAGCGACGTGACGAGGTTCCGTAGCAATGCCTGTCGGTGGGATGATTTCCGGCTGAGATGACGGTACTTTGGCGCACCGCCCGCCATGATCGTGGTAGTGCTTGTTGCTAGAGATGGGGACGAAGCAGGGTATGTGGGAGAAGACTAGGTCAGCTGCCTGGTTGAGTAGTGCTATCCCCAGGCAAACTGACTGTCAACAACCTCAAATCAATTGACCGTTGAAATCCCCAGTACTGAAATAGTTGATTGCGGTAGTGGTGATGTATGTATGTACTGTACGAAGTCAGTCTTCCGGAGACAAAGCTCTACTGTAAGGTTTCCGATCAAAAGATCCATCCAATTCTGTACGGTAGGCACCGCAACTGGCCAATCGGAATCCCTCAGCGGACGACTCCGAGGCTCGACTGCTCGACCAGAAACATCTGATCTGAACCTCCAATTCCATTGCTCTATTTATCATCGCAATTTATCACGACCGGTTTTTTTTCTATCTGTGACGTGCATTGTACTTGCACTCCGAATCCACCACTGAAGAAGAGGTTTTTAAGCTTTCGTCGGGGTCGGTTCGCATGACCCAGGGCGAACTCCTCAGGATCATCCCACCATCTATCTTCTGAGAACTATATGGAATTGAAAACGACGTCTGCATCCCATTGAATAGGCCACAATCTGTTTGCGATTTAAGAGTTGTTGTTGTTGTTGTTGTTGTTGTTGTAGCGATTCTTTTGCATTGGGTGAAGATGGGCTTCGCGACCGGATTTGTATGTCTCGTGATCTCTTTCTTATCTCGACTGCCACAGGCTCCTCTCGATAATGCTGATCAAATAACGATTAATTAGTTCGGCGGTTTCACCCTAACAACCGCTGTTCTATACCTCAGCCTGCAAGTCCACCGCGCCAATCGCTTACAGCAACGCAATGCTATCCGCGAGCAGACCGAGATCATCAATGACCTCGCCTCTCCCGCAGGCGCATACTACCGCCGCTTTGCGCCGGATCATCTGAACCAGCGACGAAAGACGAAGACGGATGCATTATTGGCGCCGCCGTCCAGGCCCAGACCCAGTAAAGAGGATATCTTGAAACATCAGTGGAATAAGGAGGTGGAGACGTTGGCAAGAAAGGCCTTTGCGGTGCGCTGGCAGGATGTCCAGGAGATTGCCGTGGAGGGGTTTAAGACTATTTCGCGGCTGGTGAAGAAGGAGTGAAATGTTGAAATTTTTGGAGATGGAGACACGCCTAACTCTCTGGGAGCGATGTATTTTTGGAGCAACTCTATTAACCTGTCGAGTTCTTTGATCTGTGGATTATACATATACCCTACGGACACGCATGGCATGCTGATGAGCGTTGGAGTCGGGAGTTCTTTTTTTATTGTGCCTTTCTTGTCATATATATAGAATTAACACGGATTTTTGTCCCCCTTTTCGATTTCTCTTGCATTACTTATATGTGGTGAGCTTCAAGCCTACATGGCAAGTTATATACCATATGCAATACAGATACTCGCGCTGGCTAACCCCCATCAAAGGATTCAGGTTCCTAGAGGTCAGACATATCAAATAGCATTTGCTTCACAGATTATGCTCTTACAGCCTGATCCCTGTCGATGCAACCGAAACCACCGTTTGCTCAAATGTCTAGCGAATGGGAGATCAGGGGTCATCATAAGATACCCGGACAGAGATTCACATGCACTATATGCGAATCTTGTCTCACTGTTTCTGGTGGTCTCGCTCGAGGAGAACAAATCGACGTTGAATCCCCAGCAACGTCGAACGTTGTCCACGAGGCCACATGATTGTCCCCGTTGCGTTGGTGCGCAATCTTCTCAGTTATCCCATTGGAGATTGACATCACGGGGGATGAGTGAATTTCCCGGGAATCTTGACTTATTATATCTTCAACGAGCGGATCAAAGTGAGGAATTATAAATACCGCACGGGAAGAGATCCCCAGAAATGCGTCGGACAAGCGGTGACATCAGTGAAATCGTGTGGGTGGAGCCTTGTGACAGGAAGACCTGCATGTTGCGGAGGCCATAATTCATGACTGCCGCACTTTAGAGACTCCGGAGACATAGGTTGTTCAGTACTCTCGAGTCTCTTGCCTGATCAGTCCAGGCTGGCCATATCTGGCAGGTCTCTGTCTTCGCGTGAAGACGTCGGTAGTCTTTGGAGGAATCGTGCGGCGTCTTTGGAATTTCACCCATTGGTGGATGCTGCTGTCGTATTTACGCTCTCACTTGCAGTATCGCTCCAGATATCCTTGCTCTCTCTCTCGACTGCCCGCATAGCTTGAGCGACCTCCTCCAGTTTCGCAACGACGTCGAGTACGCTGCTGTTAACACGCTCAAAGTATCGATCATTGGCTTCCCGCCTCTTCCGCGCGTGTTGAAGATCTTTCTCCGTCTCTGCTTCCAGCGCCCTGTAGGTGGCAGAGCTGTCTGTGCTTGATTCTGCCATTTTCCCAGATCCCGTTCGCCCTCCCGATTTGGCAGCAGCAGGTTCATTATTTTCTTCCGCACTTTGGTCTTCCACGATCTCATCGACTTCACTCCGCGCCCAGGCTTGGGCGAGTTTCAGCTGCTTTGCCCGCAGTTCATCCAACGCCTTCGAATGCTCTTCGCCAAAAACGTGCTCGCCGTGGACCGCACTCAGCTCGACCTCCGCGAGGGTGTTCTGCATCTCTTGCCATAGCATTTCCGCACTGTCCGCGTCACCTTGAGACTGAGTGCGTGAGACAAATGGCGACAAGCTCCGGTTAGCCTCTGAGGATGCTGCAGAACGCCGAGAAGAGCGGGATCGCAGGAAAGGGGGCCGCTGCGCACCCCCTGCAGCGGCTGCAGACATGCCAGCGGGGATTGAAACATTCGAAGCATTATGCGATGGCGGTCCTTGGAATAATGACGGTGGAGGGAGACGCTGAGAGCTTGTCCTGGGCGATGGCTTGGGTCTGGGAGATAGTGATTCCATGTTGAAGGATAGAAGATGAGCTGTACAATGTAGGATCTACTCTAGAACATAATTCTCAGGAAGATCAAAGTCCTACCACACACTTCTAGAGTTCTGTAGCTAGAAACATAACAACCCGCTAATACTATCATGACAGTTTGTATTCGAATGACAACATACGGAGTAGCTCCGTCTCCGTATGGAGCTCCGCCTGGGCCGATGTTTCTCCGATCCCAGCTAGCCTCTTTCGGGTTGGCGGCCGGACTCGCTTAGCGGCGCTAGGGCGAACACGCACATCCACATTTTCGACATACCGACCTTAGCGAGACCTCGGCCGTCAAAGTTGAGAACGACTTCGACTTTCGACAACCAGCCCATCAGCCGTTTGGCGATATCCCTCTAGTCGGTACGTATATTCTCCCTCCAATTGTCACCACTGGTTTCAATTTGCAGTCAGCCTGTCGTCGATAAAGGCCGAAGATAAGCCCCGGACGGATCCCTCAAATTTCACATCTCCACGTATCGCTTGATAAACGATCATATCTGACCGTTATTTCTCGCGCAGAATTTAGTTTCACAGAAGAAATACCGCCAAGATGGGTAAAGGAAAGCCCCGTGGATTGAACGCCGCCCGCAAGCTGAAGGACAACCGTCGTGAGAACCGATGGGCCGACTTGTCCTACAAGAAGCGCCTTCTGGGAACCGCCTACAAGTCCTCGCCGTTCGGTGGTTCTTCCCACGCCAAGGGAATTGTCCTTGAGAAGGTCGGAGTTGAGGCCAAGCAGCCCAACTCTGCCATTCGGAAGTGTGTCAAGGTTCAGCTGATCAAGAACGGCAAGAAGGTCACTGCTTTCGGTACGTCTCCTCTTCCATTGTCTGATCTGGTTGGGTTTGTTGTCGTGAGCAGAAGGCTGTTTATTGAGGAGATCTGTTGGATACCGGAGAAATCGCCTTTATAATGGATGATTAATGCAAAGTCAAAATTTCACGAGCTGACTGATCGTCTCTAGTGCCTAACGACGGTTGTCTCAACTTCATTGACGAGAACGACGAAGTTCTCCTGGCTGGTTTCGGTCGTAAGGGCAAGGCCAAGGGTGATATTCCTGGTGTCCGTTTCAAGGTCGTCAAGGTGTCTGGTGTCGGTCTGCAGGCCTTGTGGAAAGAGAAGAAGGAGAAGCCTCGCTCGTAAGCGACGAAAAAGAAACATATGTGAAGGGGATGGATGGATGGGGGCTTGGAGAGTTGATTCCATGGGTTTTTGACGCTATGCGATATCTTGCTCTGGAATCGGGGAAATACCATGGTACATCATCATCATCAGGGCACATGACACGCGATGCACCTACAAATTTTTCTACGATCTGATTCAGTGACCAAATAAAAAAAAAGAGAAAAAAGGGACGGCGTCATGACTTGTTCGGGAGGGTTGAAAGTGCTCTCTTATCTAGACGAAACCGGCTTGTTGCCGCTTATTCCCATTAGTGTAGCAACAGCAGGGATGCTGATCTGCCCTGTTTGAAATACATTATTTCCTTTTTTTTTTCAAGTTCCTGGGTATCAATGGAATTTTTCCTTTTAATTCCTTTTTTTTTCCTGGATTTCTATCTATTGATTGAAATAACTTTAGGTTTTTTTTCCTTCTTTAGAAGGTAATATCCTCCTTTCGGTAATGATCCGAGACAATGCGGTATAAGTAAGATGGTGCATGGCCTCCGCTGTTGACAAGTCAGCTGATAAGTTCCCAGACAAGCTGAGAGAGTTGTCGATGAGGGGAAAAGAAAAGACGGGGTAAATGAAAATGTTCAACACATACAGATTTGTAATATAAAGATCTACCAATTCTGCCGGCACGTAGTCGTAAAGCGGGTTTTCGACGTCAATCTTGTCCACCAAGTCACCATCTTCGTACCCAATAACTTTGCTCGGGTCTCCGTGCTCAATCAAAGACTCGTAGTCGAAAGGATAGACGGGACTGAGTTTGTAGATACCGCTAACCACCACAACGGGTGTCTGATGGACCTTGGCGGCCCTGGCAATCACCCGGGTTCCTGCTGCGGCGACCAGCCCACCATTCGCCAGGACGGAGTGTGTTCCCAATATGACCTTGTTGACTCGAGACATGATGGCAAAGACTGCGGAGTCCGGGATGAGGATGACTGTAATGCCTAATGCGATCAATGGCTTCTGAAATGACTCCGTACTCATATTCTCTTCGTCGCCCTCAGTGTTCCCGCTGACCCGGGCATGGGTAGCCTCGTGGTTATTCGGGTAGGACTCGGCATGAATAACTGTGAATTTGCGTTTGGCGGCAGCCTTGAGCAGAAACTTCTGAACGGTTGAGGAGGACGTGTGGGTGAGGATGACCTCGTTGGAGTGGATGTGCTCCAACGCATATCCCGCAATTTGATCATCTACCTGACCTAGTTCGTCAATAATCTCATGGATTCCGTCCAGGACTTCTGCACGAATGTCCTTATGTTGACCGTGAGCCTGAAATCTTCCCGACGGCGATGCCGTGCCCGGAGAGCTGGGTTGAGGAGATTCCGCTTCTGGATGTTGGAGGAGACTGAACATGCCGATGACCGGAGGAGCTTGCGCAGAGGCAAACGAAGACAACGGCGGCCGTGATGACGACCGCTCAGAGCCTTCGTGACGGAGAGAGAGAATGTCCTTATCATGGACTGGTAGGGTATGCTCGTCAGGGCCACCATGGGACCGTGAAGGGGAATGGCTCTCAACGCCATGAGGAGTATGAGGCCGACTGTCAGAACCCGCTTCGCTCGCGAGAGAGAACTCTGCGTCTCTGTCATCCTCCGCTTCATCTCGGATCAAACCCAGAACCCGCCTCACAATATTCCCCACGACCAACTCTCTAGGCTGCGCGGCCATCAATCGCCGTCCAACACTCTGTACCCGCTCGATCAACTTGGCAGCATCAGTGGTTCGAAAGGCGGACACCACCCGAAGAAGGAGGTAGGCAGTCGCTATCGCACATGATCGTGATAGCCGGATTTGTCTCCGTTTAAGCAACCTGCATGTGTAAATAGAGTCTCCTAGGATTTCGTCAAACTGGAGCAGACGTACGATACCAAGTTGTCAATGGATGTCTCAATGGGATTCGTCTTCAAGGATTTGAGAAAGGACGCCAGCCCAGGCGTCAAGGCCACAGAGTTCGACGGCATTGCTAAATCAGATCAACTGATATCTTGACTCAGATCCGTCCTCAGTAGCAAATTAGATATCGAAATCTTGCGTGTTGCGCTCGGACGCACGTGGTCCCACGTTGGATGCCCGTCGACACGTTTTGCTTTTTCTTTCTGCAGCTGGAAAGAGAGGGCAGTGGGCGCTAGTCAAACTGCAGTCTGTCTGCAGAACAAAGTCTTCTGTGACAGTGGCGGCGGTTCTCTGCCCCTCGGATGGTTTTCTCCAGCCGGCGGTTGCGCTTGTGGGAGCAACGATCGGCGCCCAGGCTCGGGGCTAGCAAGCAGGGCCTTCTAGGCTTGTCCCAACTCCTCTCGTGTCGCTCTCCCCACATCTCCGTCATCCGACCAAAGCAGCCCCAACAACAAGTCTAGAAGCAATCCTTCGCCCTTCTCGGAGCGCCCCCCTCCATTTGGTGCGAGAACCCTTCCGGAGCGGTGAAGCAACCCCAGGAAGTCAGTCGTGTCCATTCCAGCACTGATTCGAGGGCTCGACAGCATCCGACGTGGCTACCGGTCTGGACTTCGGCAAGGGTCGTCAGCTGGCGCATTGAGGTCAGCTGCAGCTCTTTTCTCTCTCTCACTGTGCTGTTTACATCGGGGCTTGTTGTTTGGATGACTGTTGATTACTGACTATCGCTATACCCTCTTTCAGAGACCCGCGTCAGCGTATCGTCCTCATGGCCGGTGCTAGAAGATGAACTCCCTGAATATCCTGTCTTCACGAGTCATAGGACAGACTTCATCTTCCAATCTTGCTCGCAGTCGGTCTCATTCACAAAGCGACGCCTCCCCGGCAAGTGCGCGTGGGGACCTGGCAAAGGCCCGATCATATAGCGAGCAGCAGTTCCGTTTCAACGACGGCTTTCACGAGAACGAGACCGAGAACGAGAAAGAGCGAGAGCTTGATCACGAAACCCAAACGTCTGAGAACTTCCATGATGACACGGCCGATTTTGATGAAAAGACGCCGCTGCTTCGCGAGTTGCAGAAAAATGCCACGGTACCAGCGCCGAGCAAGCTGTTCTTGATCGCGCAACAGCTGTTTGATGCCATTGCGGAGACAATCAAGATAATTCTATCGACGCTCGCTGCACCTGGCGTGTACGCTTCTCGATACTTCCGGAACGACGATGGGAGCTACTCTCCTGTCGCCCCTGTCAGAAAGATACGGCGATCTATAGCAAGTCTGAGCGGCGACGCTGAATCGTCGCGCGCAAAAACGGCCGTGGCAATGCGCAGCAAAGCAGTCAAGGGTGACTCCGAGAAAGCTGCCGCCCGTCGCAGTGGATCGTCCAGGAAGCTGCGAAATTCTTCCTCCCACGAGTCCATGGCGTCGTCAACTTCGGAATCGGAGACTGACCGACGGGCGTTGAAGGCATCGAGCAGAACCAAATCTCAAAATACAGAGCCAGCCACGGATGATGCTGCGCCTCGACGATCCATTCGGATCAAGCTTCATAGTGAGGAAGCCCTCAAACGGCAAAAGAAGCGGGCCCAGAATGCGGATGTTCGCCAGCCTTTGAATGATAACCGATCGAGCATTCAGGCGACTACTCTCGCAGCGGAGAGTCTGAAATCACCTACGTCTCCATCCTCCCACCGACTTACAAAGTATCCTCACGCTCCGGTTCCTCCTCGTCCTCTGGTCCCTCCCCGTCAACCCTCTTACAGCATGTGGTCTAGCGGCCGAGGTCCGACCAGGGTCCCACAAAAGACTCTCGTTCTTGATCTTGATGAAACCCTCATCCATTCGTTGGCCAAAGGTGGCCGCATGTCCAGTGGCCACATGGTTGAGGTCAAGCTTACTACCCCTATGACTGCGTCGGTCGCTCCGGGAGAACCTCCGACGACACTAGGTCCTCAGCATCCGATTCTGTACTATGTTCACAAACGGCCACACTGCGATGAGTTTCTCCGCAAGGTTTGCAAATGGTATAAATTAGTCATCTTCACAGCCAGCGTCCAAGAGTACGCAGACCCAGTCATCGACTGGCTCGAACAGGAGCGCAAGTTTTTCCAGGCCCGGTATTACCGGCAACACTGCACGTTGCGGAATGGGGCATTCATCAAAGATCTCAGCTCCGTAGAACCGGACTTGAGTAAAGTGATGATCTTGGACAACAGTCCCATCAGCTACATTTTCCACGAAGGTGGGAACACATCCCATGTGACTGTTTCTCGGATATTCTTCTAACTCTCTAGCAGACAACGCTATACCGATTAAGGGCTGGATCAGTGATCCCACGGACAACGGACTGCTCAATCTGATTCCAATGCTGGAAGCTCTGCAGTATGTCACTGATGTCCGAGCCTTCCTAGCGCTCAGGAGAGGTGAAGCGGAGTCGTGAAGTTGGTATACCTGTAGCTACCGCGGGTCCGTTCAGTGGCTGTTCTGTAGAGAGTTGAAGAGAGTTGATGGGAACTCTCACCCTTTCTATAAATGCATGCATAGTGTTATCAATAATCATACCCACTATCTGTTTTTTCCCCCTCATGCTTTATTGTATTCCTTGCCTTTTTTTTTTTCTGTTACTCCAAGATTTTTATGTTTCGTAATTCTCTTTTCCTTTTTTTTTCTTGTCTCAAGCATTGTCTTTGTCTTTTTCTACCTCATTGCAGTTTTTCTATCACAGAACTTCTTTCTTCATTGCTTTATTGCCAGCGGCGTTTTATGGGTTGTTTTTTTTTTTGGTCCTGCTTCTGCTTCTCCTTCCGGTGAGCCCTGGAGCTAGCTCTTGTACTCTTCTCAATGACATTCATCATCGTCATCGTCATCATCATTGTTGCTGCATTTTTTTTTGTATTCGGCCGTACGTCCGTCTGTTTGTCTGTTTGTCTGCCTGTCTGTGAGGTAGGTATGGAGCTCACTCATCTATTCCACTCAATTGCGTGGGCAAGCCAGTTTCCTCTTCTTGTCTTGTCTTGATCGGAGAAGGGGGGGAAATAGAAAAAGTTCCGATTTGTGCTCCTACCTATCAAACTACCAAAGTTAAACCATGGTGGTAGTATATACACAGACAGGTATACACCGAATCCATTCGTGTAGAGGTGAAATAAATGGATGTAGTTAAAGAATAAAGATATGGCATGGCATGACACTAGAAGTTCTTCGTTAGCTTAGATTGCTGGAAAGGTATACTATAGCTATAGTATAGATGAAACGCTTTTTTTTTTGCATTGCTTGAATTTTATTTTTATTTCAATTCTCTTTATCTTGCGGCTGTATATTTGGGTGGAATTTGTCCCGTCCCCATGGTGCATATCTTTCTTCCTCTCTACCAATCTAGTAGCAGAAGAAAATGTATCTGGAGAAGAAGAAAAGAATGAATGCCCGGGAAGTCCTTTATGTTTATGTATATAGTACATGTACGTAAACTCTTTCTGTTCATCACAATCCCTTGGCGGTCTTCGCCTCAATGTATGCCTCCTTCAGCGCGGCAATGGCCTTGTCGATATCACCCCGCTCAGGCTCGGTGACGCTGACGCCCATGTGTCCGAAGCGGATGTAGTATGGCGCAATCTCCTTGTGCAGGCCGGCCGCAAAAACGATGCCCCGCTTCAGCAGGCCCGGAAGCACGTCCGGCGCGGTCAGGCCCTGCGGCAGACGGATGGCTGTCATGGCATGGGCCTGGTTCTCGGGTTTGGTGGCCAGCTGCGTCAGACCCAGTTCGGCGACAGCAGCCTTGACACGGTCAGACGTCTTCGCGTGGATCGCGAAGCGCTCTGCCAAAGGCCGCGAGGTGATCTTCGTCAGACTGGTGTGGAGAGCGTGCACGAGCTGCGTCGGCGGCGTGGCGAAGTACGAGGGCTTCCCGGCCTCATAGTTCTGCATGATCGGCAGCCAGTTGGCAATGGAGGCGTAGTACGACGCGGGCGGTGTCTTGCGGGACTTGAATCGGTCGAGGGCACGACCGGAGAGCATCAGAATGCTGAGGCCCGGTGGGCAGCCGATGGCCTTCTGGCTCGCGGTCAACACCACGTCCAGGTCCCAGGCGTCGAAGGCGATCTCCTCGCATCCGACGCTGCAGACGCCATCGACGACGACCAGCGTGTCGGGGCTGACGCGGCGGACCAGCTCCGCGATCGCCTTGATGTCACTCAGCACTCCCGTCGAGGTGTCGACGTGCGTGACGGTGATGATCTTGTAGGGCTTTTGCTTGAGCGCGTCTTCGATCTCGGCGAGCGAGGGACGCTCCCCGATCGGCGCCTTGAGTTGGGTCGCCCGCACGCCGTACGTCTCCAGCGCAGCGGCAAACGAATCTCCGAAGTAGCCGGTGTGCAGGACCAGGGCGTCCTCTCCCTTCTCGATCAGATTCGAGGCCACGATATCCCACCCCAGGGTCCCGCTGCCGGAAATAACAAACGGTTGCGAAGTAAGAGACGTGGTCTGGAAAAGCTTTCGGAGCATCGTCAGGGTCTCCCCGAAGGTCTTGACGAAAGCTGGGCCGACATGGCTCTCACTGAAGACCTGTCAGTACACAGTCCAAATAAGGTGAGGAGGCATTGCGATGTAGGATACTCACGCATAATGGGACATGGACTGCAGGACCGCATCGTCGAATTCAATGGGTCCTGGGATGAGAAGGGTGTTGTGAGGGGGTTGCGACGACATTTTGGCCGGGATGCTGGGAGACGCTGCGGGGAGTGGGGGGAGGGGGCGCTCAATGGGTTTATATTCGACGTCGTCGGGCTCGACGGACAGTCTCTCGGTCGAGAACGGCGTGTTAAGCTCGGGCAGCGGCAGGCGGTTGTCGAGATGCCTGGAGATCAGACTGAGGCGGGGGTTGGCCCGCCTGGTTGATGGCGCCAGGGCTGCTTTCGGGTTGCGGCCCTTTGGCCGCGGGGTCGAGTCAGTAGTCAGGACTGTGTCTGTGGACGAGGGGGAGATCCCCGTTACGTCGGAGATGCCCGCAATACGGAGTACTTTGGTCAACACAGGAGCCACGTGGAAGGCGTAGTGATGGTGGAATTGGTGTGAGGAACCGAATGAATTCTAGAAGGAGAATTCGACTACAGTATTATATCAGCTGTCGCCTTCTCTCCCTTTTTTGCCTCTTTTTTCTGGTGGTTGCGGGTCTGGAGCAAGCCGAACAGTCTACGTTAGGAGTCAGCAACAGCCCAGACTGCCGTAGTAACGAGGAGAATCGGGGCAATATCGGAGTCTCTAATTGCAGAAGCGGCCGCTACCAGCCGATCTAGATTCCCGCAGGGAACAACAATAACGGCACAGATTTGAATGATGTATGAATATCCTCAGTACTCCTTCAGTACTACTGCTCATTTTGCGGGGTAATTTTATCTGACAGGCATCATGACTCAGTTGTTCATTTGTTACCAGCGGATCTCCCAATGGCAGCAGCGACGGTTCGCAGTGTCCCGAGCACGAAGTAGTACTGTAGTAGTAGTAGTTTGGACACCAAGATCCACCTCTGGTCCATACCATCTTCAATTGCAAGCCAGCCAAGCATTTGGATAGTAATTCAAGCATTCTCAAAGTTGAGGGTCCTCGCCAATAAATCAAATCGGACTGGACAAGATAAATAACAGCACACTGCCTGTCACGTCCGTTGGCGTAGTATGAGAGATTCGAACACTTGATCTCTTCATTGTTCAGGCTCCATTGTCAGCTTTGAGTAAGGGAAGACAAGAATACCTATCTCAAGGAGAAGGACGCCCAATTGAGGTTGCTATATTAAAATAACAGTCACTATGAGAGAAGGACACAGAGGATTATTCCCAAGAGCTGGCAGACTGGTACCATACGGAGTAGGCACGCTAGTCCTGATACGCTCACAAACTAGGGCTTAGGGTCGACTACCAGATAGGGACCGCTCGCCGCATCCCATCGGCCTAAGCAGCTGGAGCTCCGTAGCAACGTTCAATTGAAGTAGCTTCCCCCTCCCTCGTTTTCTGCGCTTATCTTCTCTGTCAAGTTATCTGGGGAATGGGTCGTTGAGCGGCAGTGCCGGATTCAAAATGACCTCGCGTCTGGTGCTGGTCATTGGCGACCTCTTCATCCCCGATAGGGCTCCAGTACGTGCCCACCCCCGCATGCTGGCTGCGCGCGCAGCATGAGGCCTAGTATAGGCAGACCGCATACTGACCAGCTCTTCTCTTAGGATCTTCCTGCAAAGGTGCGCATCGGCAATTCCTCCTTTGGTATCGATCCTTTTATTTTATTGACTGTCTGATAGTTCAAGAAACTTCTTACTCCGGGCAAGATCGGTCAGATTCTCTGTTTAGGCAACCTCACAGACCGCGACACCTTCGAGTTTCTACGGCAGATCGCCCCCGACCTGCAGCTGGTGAAGGGCGATTTTGATGTCGACTCGCCCAACCTTCCGCTCTCCAAAGTCGTTACTCACGGCAGTCTCCGTATCGGCTTCACCCATGGCCACACCATCATTCCGCCGGGAGATGCCGATGCGTTGCTCATCGCGGCTCGCCAGATGGACGTAGATATTCTTCTATGGGGAGGAACACATCGGTTTGAGGCCTTCGAGATGGAAGGCCGTTTTTTCGTCAACCCAGGAAGTGCCACTGGGGCCTTTAGTACCGGGTATTGGCCCGAAGGGGAAGAACCCACCCCAAGCTTCTGCTTGATGGATGTAAGTGCTCACAAAAAATTACTCTAGTTCTTTACTAATTCCAACAGGTCCAAGGAGATGTGCTGGTGCTCTATGTCTACCAGCTCAAGACCGATGCCAATGGAGCAGAGACGGTAACAGTCGAGAAAGTGTCGTTCCGCAAGCAAAGCGTCACGTCGTCATGACCTAGTTTGTTTGTGTCTTTTCTGTACATACATACCCGGAAGTACGTTTCATGATAATCCAACAAGATTTCTTGCTCTACGAGAATCACCGGGTATACTCATGGTCAACTTGAGCGAACACCAACTCTAAACTTCAGCATCATCTCAACAGTCTTAAGAAACACGGGCAATGTACGGATACGGGGCGATTAATAGACTTACTAATCTGAGAAGTCACATATTCACTAGAAGGCCGGTGTGATGCTGCGCCTCGTTCTGTTTCGTTCTCTTCAGGTATAATTCCGAAGAAATTTGGGGTTCAAATTTCTTGCTTCTTGTCTATTGTTCTCATATAGCTCTTGAATATTCAATTCTTCTCATTATTCATTCCTGCAACTAAATCTAATCGAGGACGGATAGACGTTGATTTCTGTACGCGATTCATTATTCCGGTACCAATTGTCGTAGGCTTCACAATTCTTATAAAAATACAGCTCGGTAGCTTCATTGAGGGAACAGTCTGCGGGAGCAACGACTAGGAAATTATTTCGCCCCCTGATTATAAATACTGGAAATTGCTGAAGCTCATCAATTGACGTGGTGGCGACTACGGAGGATGCTGGTATTGACATCTGAATCGCATGGTCTGTAACCTGCTTTGCGATAGCGGCGAGTCACTAAACCAGAAACAGAAGCATAGGGTCGGCTTCACATATTCGTGCTTGGCATCTGCCCTCCCTCAACTCGTCTGTCTCCCATTCACGCCTTGCGCATTTTACATCTATTGTCGAAGTCTCTATTCACCTTGCTGTGTGAATAGGTCCCTTTGAGTCACGCTGCTCTTTGTTGTGGAGGAATGCCGTCGAGGTCGGATCGGCTGTGTTTTTGATCGAGGAGGTCGACCCACCCCTCTTCTCTTGTCCTCGCCCCGGGTGATTTTTTGGGACATTGCAATCTTCCTTTCTTTCCATATAGGCGAGCCCAAACCCGTTTTCGCACGTTCTCAACATGGCTACGGAAGGGAATGAGATCAAGGATGAGCGCTTGGACACTAATGAGGATGGTGGTGACGATGAGGTACGTTGAGCCGGAGCTTGCAGCCAACGCTTGAGCTATCCTGATTCTCTATCTACTTTACTGTCTGATAGTCATTCAGCAAGCGCAATTTTCGTTGCTGACTGAGATGGTCTACTCCAGGAGGAAATTGCTGCGATGAAGAAGCGAGTCGCCGAGATGGAGTCCGAGGCCGCGAAACTGCGCGAGATGCAAGCCAGCCTTGAACAGGAGTCGGAGAATCTGCAACGAGAGGATAAGGAGGACATCGATGCCCGAAGTATCTTCGTCGGAAACGTCGATTACGGCGCCTCCCCTGAAGAGATCCAGGCTCATTTCCAGAGCTGCGGCTCGATAAACCGCGTTACCATCCTGCTTGACAAGTACACGGGACATCCTAAAGGGTTGGTGGCGACACATCCTTTCGTTTCCTACTAGAGCCTCGTGGTTGTAGTTGACTTGGTAAGAGATGGAGTCGCTGATCGTCTGCTGCAGATATGCCTATGTTGAGTTCGCCGAACCCAGTTTTGTCGCGCAGGCCCTCGTTCTGAACGAAAGCGTGTTTCGCGGTAGGAATTTGAAGGTAATGATCCTGCGGAGCTCTTCTTCCTCTCTTGCGCTGCTGGTCGTTCTACTAACGCGCATGTCACTGAGTAGGTTGTCCCGAAGCGCACCAACATACCTGGCATGAGCCGCGGCCGTGGACGAGGCTTCCGGGGTCGGGGCGGCTACGGTCGTGGCGGTTTTCCGCCTCGTGGAGCCTACCGTGGAGGGTATCGTGGTCGGGGTCGAGGTTACGCCCCGTACTAGATGTGTCTCTCCGTGCGAAGTCGCCGACTTTGGCAGAGGTAGAGCAAAGGCTGGAGGCAAAATCGTGGGTCTTGAACAGATGCAGAAAAATCGCAATTGTAATTTGTGTCCTTTCCAGGCTGAGTCTTTCGGAGTTGAGGCTATGGATGTATGATAATTACCGAGGTCACAGACTGGGATAAAATGGGCGGATGACAGGGAATTTCTTTCTGCGATATCCTTCTTATTACCGTCGAAACAGTTCTGTTGGATATGAAAGTTATTTTCTTCTTCTCTTCTCTATTTTTTTTTCTTAGTGTACGGAGTAGTGTTGTAGTAAGTCCTTGATATAAGGAGTGGCCGCAACTTTAGTAGTGGATGACCATCACTACGGAGGACCCCAGGAGCCAGCAGACACCGCTCAGTCAGCAAACTTCCCGGAAAGGCTCAGCCAGGCCATTGCATCGTTGTGCAAGGCAACGTCTGGTCATCTGAGCCTCGACTGTGTGGTCTCTTTTCATCAAAAGCAATTGCACAAAGAAGAGCTGACCATTACCCGCTCTCTATTGTCGTCTCCAGCCTGCGTAACGCGTTCCTGCATTGATCGACCCGGTGGGCACGCGGGGTCTTGCTGTCGTGGGAGTGATTCATAGACCGCCTAAGAGAGCTAAGCGGACCGACTGAATAGCGTTTGAGAGGGGAACCGAATGGCCATGGGCGTCTAAGTCGAAGTCTAGCCGTCGTCCAGTCCCTTCTAGCAACTACCTTGACCTCACCTGCGCTTTTTGCCTGCCAGTGCTTCCACCTGCCACCGTCTTAACCGCCCGTTTCGCTTGTCCCGACGATTCCTAATCCTGACGTTCTTTGCCACGACAGACCGGCGAGGAAGACTTCGACGCTGGGTCCGCAGGAGGCTTGGATTGTCCGAACGGGTTTGGTTTGGGCTGCCCTCTGGAGCCAGCCCCTCCGCCTTGGTCATTGGCCAAAAGGGTCACGTCAAACTGCTCAGCCCCAATCCCTAGACCGGTCCAGCACAGCATATCGCTCGCCTTCGACGTTCTTTTCAGAGTATCATATCGTCCCGACCTTTTCACCGCTATTGAACCTCTTGGTCTTTATACCCCGAGTTCTGTGAATGCGTTAGGCTTGCTCGACTGGCCTCGATCGCCGTGACGGTTGCACCCGTTGCCCGCAGGGCATCGATCTTCCAAGAATGGGATCCAATTTGCCTGCGTAAGTTCTGCCGCAGCCATATTCATTCCCTTCCCTACGGGAGTCCCCTCCCCAATCCAATCAGTTTCTGTTAGGAATGGAGCACTGACTGATAATTAATGACACAGCCAGCCGAATCTCAGGCTTACAAGTGAGCATCCCATCCTCTCAGTCGGAGAAACACGGACAAGACTAACAACCGGTTCCAGTTATCGCGGCAGACGGATTATACAAGCGAGATGTATTCCGTACGTTTCCAGATTGGCTGTCAACGGCTTGGAGGAACACAAACTGACCTGCCTGATACTTGTAGGATTTCCGGACCCGTTTGCCGTTGCCACGATTGGCGGCGAGCAGACTCACACGACGTCGGTGATAAGGAGGACATTGAATCCATATTGGAACGAAGCCTTCGACCTGTACGTGTCGCCCAATATCCAAAAGCATCGTTTATTTCCTCTCTCGTTCTGACTGTTTCCCGCGGTGATACAGGAAAGTCAATGAAGACAGCATCCTTGCGATTCAGATCTTCGACCAGAAAAAGTTCAAAAAGAAGGATCAGGGCTTCCTAGGAGTGATCAATGTCCGCATTGGAGACGTGATCGATCTGCAGATGGGTGGTGATGGTAAAGCTGTCTCCCTTATCCTGTTTGTGGATGGGAACTTTCGACTGACACCACTTCTTCCCCATAGAAATGCTCACTCGAGATCTCAAGAAGTCAAACGACAATCTGGTTGTACACGGCAAATTGATCATTAATCTCTCCACCAATCTCAGCACCCCGCTCCCTACGCAAAATGGTCTGCACCGGCCTCAGCCTCAGTCATCCGTGCCTACAGGACTTGTTCCGCAGATCCAGGCGCCGTCATCTCAGCAAGGCTCCAGTCACGTTGAATCTGCAGCAGCGACTTCTGCGAACTCGGCCCAGTCTCGAGCTACATCCTCGACTAGACCAGCTAGCACCGTTGCAGGTTCTAATGGTGTTGCGCAGGCGCAGCCTAACGGACACACTTCGCACGGCTCTCGAACGAACCTCAGTTCTTTTGAAGACAGTCTGGGCAGACTCCCGGCAGGCTGGGAACGACGGGAAGACAACTTGGGAAGAACGTACTACGTTGATCACAATACGAGAACGACGACCTGGACGCGGCCGTCTGCCAACTACAACGAACATGCACAACGCTCACAGAGAGAGGCCAACATGCAGATGGAACGGAGAGCTCATCAGAGCCGAATGCTGCCGGAAGATCGCACCGGTGCACATTCGCCAAACTCGCCGGAGTCGCAAGCACATACCCCTGCTAGCAGTAGCACCCATAACGTAAATGCAGTGTCCATGATGGCCACTGGGGCAACAACGGCGGGCACCGGTGAGCTCCCTCCCGGATGGGAGCAGCGGACGACTCCGGAAGGACGGCCTTACTTTGTTGATCACAACACGCGCACCACTACTTGGGTCGATCCACGTCGACAGCAGTATATCCGCATGTATGGCCAAAACGCGAACGGGAGCAACACAACGATTCAGCAGCAACCTGTATCACAATTGGGACCCTTGCCTAGCGGATGGGAAATGAGATTGACGAACACGGCTCGAGTGTACTTTGTGGACCACAACACGAAGACCACGACTTGGGATGACCCACGGTTGCCATCGTCCTTGGATCAAGGCGTTCCGCAGTACAAGCGTGACTTCCGACGCAAGCTGATCTACTTCCGATCGCAACCCGCCTTGAGGATCATGTCCGGCCAATGTCACATCAAAGTGCGCCGGAGCAACATCTTCGAGGATTCTTACGCCGAGATTATGCGTCAGAGCGCGTCTGATCTGAAGAAGCGCCTAATGATCAAGTTTGATGGCGAGGATGGTCTGGATTATGGTGGACTTTCACGGTATGTGTCCTGCTGTATGGTGCTGCTAATTCCTGTACTAACTTCCAACAGAGAGTTCTTCTTCCTCCTTTCTCACGAAATGTTCAATCCCTTTTACTGCCTTTTCGAATACTCTGCACACGATAATTACACCTTACAAATCAATCCTCATTCCGGTATTAATCCTGAACATCTGAACTACTTCAAATTCATCGGTCGGGTTGTTGGCTTGGCCATCTTCCACCGTCGTTTCCTGGACTCGTTCTTCATTGGCGCGTTCTACAAGATGATGCTGCGGAAGAAGGTTACCCTTCAGGATATGGAGGGTGTCGACGAAGACTTCCACCGCAATTTGACCTGGACACTGTAAGCCGCACCAGATTGCTTCTGGAATATGCTACTGGATTACGAAGTGATACTGACACTCCCACAGAGAAAACGATATTGAAGGCGTTGTGGAGCTTACATTTTCCGTTGATGACGAAAAATTCGGAGAACGGCAGACGATCGACTTGATACCCGACGGA
The DNA here is from genome assembly GCF_041956645.1 of Rasamsonia byssochlamydoides. NCBI lineage: Eukaryota > Fungi > Ascomycota > Eurotiomycetes > Eurotiales > Trichocomaceae > Rasamsonia > Rasamsonia byssochlamydoides. Next base: position 91,754 of record NW_027192440.1, on the reverse strand, counting down.
CGAAATATTCCCGTCACTAATGAAAACAAACACAAATATGTTGAGTATGTAGTCTCTTTTTGGCTTTTTCTTCGTCAGGTCTAACCTGTCGCAGGTTGGTTACAGAATGGAAGATTCAGAAGCGTGTGGAAGAGCAATTCAACGCGTTCATCTCCGGCTTCAACGAACTCATTCCTCAAGACTTGGTGAATGTCTTCGATGAGCGGGAGCTGGAGTTGTTGATTGGCGGTATTGCGGATATCGATGTCGACGACTGGAAGAAGCACACCGACTACCGTGGGTACACAGAATCCGACGAGGTGATTCAGAACTTCTGGAAGATTATCCGCAGCTGGGATGCGGAGCAGAAGTCTCGTCTGCTGCAGTTTGCCACGGGCACATCTCGTATCCCAGTGAACGGGTTCAAGGATCTCCAGGGATCTGATGGACCTCGGAGGTTCACGATTGAGAAATCGGGAGACCCATCGTCGTTGCCCAAGTCGCATACATGGTATGCTTCTGTTTCTTTCTCACTTGATTAATTGTGACGAGGCTGACAAATTTTCCAGCTTCAACCGCCTTGATCTGCCTCCATACAAGACCTATGAGACGTTACAGCAGAAATTGACCATAGCCGTGGAGGAGACCTTAGGTTTTGGTCAGGAGTGAAGCAAGCAAAGATGAAAGACGAGGTGGAAGTCGGGGTTGAAAAGAATTGTCGAGAGGAGTACCAGAACAGAACAATGATATCAGCTGGCCAGTAGCCAGCACATTCGAGTTTCGTCCATCCGTCTGTCCGTTCTGTTCCGTTCAGTTTTACTCAAATCTCTCAGGTCTGCGGCTGCGTTGTTGGCTTCTTTTTTTCTTTTTCTGGGAAACGGATCAGGCCGCTATTTTTTCTGTCAAGGAAGGAAATATGTGTTTGCTTTTTCTTTTTCTTTTTTTATTTCATTTTTGGGATACCGTGTGTCTTGTCTTGTCTTGTTTCTACTTCTCTCTGATCATCATACATTTTATCTGTTATCTGTTGTCTGTTATCTGTTATCTGTTCCTGTCTGTCTGTCTGTCTGTCTGAAATGACTCATTGTGTCTGCTTGCCACTTTCACTACCGGTATCGTTCGAACGTCTCTGGGAAACCCTGCACTCCTTTTCTTTCTTTCTGTTTGTATATTCGTGTGTGTGTTGTGTATAATTTTCCAATTTTGTTTCAAATCCTACCGGTGGAAAGAAAGAACTAGCTAGGCATTTATCTTGTTTCTATTATCAATTTTATTTTTCTTTTTTTTCTTTCTTTTACTTCTACCTCTTTTCACTGAGAAAGGTTATCGAAAGGTTTTTTTTTTTCGAAAGGGCAGCAGATAACGTAACGTAAGGTAAACCAACCAGCTAGTTGAGCAGTTCGTTAGGCATTGCTTTTTCTTTTTCTTTTCTTTTGGCTTTTTCTTGTTGGCCTTTTTCGAACATGATATCAATCCCATACGTTTAAGTTTACTACCAAGTATAATTTTTTAAACTTATTTATCTAGCCAACTCGTCTAGACTTGTACTTATTTATTCTACCTACCTAGAGCAAGTAATTAGTCACCAAGATAGATACTAGGTAGTTCAGTTAACTAACTTGGTGGTAATATAATTGTAACGGCTGAGATGATAACCCAATTAATTTTAATGGAAAGACAAGAACCATCGTCTCTCTCTGATTTTCCGCAGTTAGGTTAGGTAAGATGGATTAGATTAGGATTAAGACAAGATTTTTAATTTTTTAATTTCGATTACGATTAAAGAAAAGGAAAAGAAAAGGAAAGGGGAAAAAAATGATGAGAATCGGAATCGAAATAAAATCCATGTCAGTAAAAAATCGAAGTAATAAACCCATGTAATATAATAAATCTCATCTCATCTTATCTCTCCTTTCTTGTGTTGTGTGTTGTGGTCTTGCCTCACTCGTCATTATTGAAAATTATTGACATATTGCCCATTGCCCATGTCATTTCTTTCTTGGTTGGTTGATTGGTCTGGGTGGGTTTTTACAGCGCAACACCCATTCCCAGCGCCACAGCAGCGAAGAGCGTACCAGCCTCCACAGCCAGACCACGCGGGGCCGCACCCTTAGACGTGCTGTCGCTGCTGGAGGTGGACTTGGAAGCGGAGCTCGTCGAGGTAGAAGTGCTGTCGGAGTTACCGTTGGCAGCAGTGGATGAAGTCGATTCGGCGTTCGCAGACGAGGTAGCCGTGGCAGTGCTGGCACTGGTGGTGCTGCTAGGGGCCTCTGCCTTGGCGGCATTGCAGTACGAGGTCATGGTTTGTTCGGCGCCGAAGCGGTCGGGGTCACCGGGGCAGTTGTTGTAGCAGCTGTAGTAGATCAGTAGGTAGTTAGAGATGAGCTGGAAGCGGAAGAAGGGGGAGGATGTAGATAGATATGGATATGGGCAACTCACGTCAAGACATTGTTGCTCTGCTCACACAGACACTTCCAGTCGTTGGCCGGGCAGTTTTGCAGCTGCGGCTTCGTAGATGAGAGACAGGCGTCGAGGATGCTGTTGAAGTTGATCAGCATGCATTTTACACAGATATACATGGGCACGATCTTCAGTAGTCCTCCCTCGAAAGGGGAGACCTAGGTTCAGATTCAGACCCGGATGTTTCTCACTTACTCTTGAGCTGCACAGGAGTATGACGACGACGAGCTGGAAGTAGCAGCAGGTGCTGCAGCTGCTACACTGGTCGGAGAGGAACCGTCCTGGGCGACGACGAAGCCGACGCTGAGGGAGAGGAGAGTCGCAAGGGTGGTCGTGAGACGCATGTTGTCAATTGATTTATTTAATTATTCAATCGAGTCGAGTTGAGTTGAAGGTGAAAAGAAAGGAATGCCTTTCTCTCTTCGAACGAGGGAGGTAGAGAGAGAGAGGGAGACGAGGATGAGATAGTTGGCGATAGTAGTCAGAGATAACGAGAGTGGAGGAGGAAGAGGGGAAGAAAAGAGGAGAAAGAGGAGGAGGAAGCAGTGGAGTTTAGTGAACTGGAATTGATGAGGAGGTCCGTGGAAGGGGTAAGTATGAGAGCTTGTTTTCGCGATAAACAGACAGAAAGGTACGGAGTACCGGGCTTACTACCCCAATGCGCGGTATTTTTTTTTCACCTAGTTATGATGCCACATCACATCACATCAAAACAAGAGACGAAAACAGGACCGCCCATATCCAATTCCCCAGGAAACACAGCAACTGCATACCAGACAGGTCTCATGTTGGCTTGACTACTGCAGTTACTATTTACTAGGTACTCCGTACCTAGGTGGTTGAGTCGACAACGCCATGCCATGGCTGTGGAATGTAACTGTACAGTACGGAGTACTCCGTACAATCCAATCTGGGGAAGCACCTAGGTAAGCATTATTAAAGCAACTTGTGGGCCCATCCATTCATGCATGCATGCCAGCGTATACTGCTAGTGCTAGTATCAGAATCAGAGAGCTCTCTATGCTTGCTTCCTTACTCACTTGCGCTTCTTGCAGAAACAGTTCGATAATAATAATAATAAAAAGGTCAAAGCTCTCTTATCCCTGTCTCTCCCTCTCCCTGTCTCTCTTGGCGAGAGTCCGGGGAAGGAAGAGATTCAAGGGACTCAATTGATTCAATTCAAGGGAGGGAGGTTAGTTAGAAGAACCTATCCAACGCCACAGAGCATTAAATTAGTTAGTTAGTTAGCTAGCTAGTTGGTTGATTCTGTTTTACCCCTCCCTGTCGTTGTTATAATTAGGAATCCAATCAAAAACCCTGCAAATGGCAGTCGCTTCTTTAGCTTCTTATTAGGTTCAATTAAATTAGCATGCTTCTATCAACGTCATACGATATATACGGAGTACAGAGTACAGACTACAGAGTACAGAGCGTACCATGGTCTGATAATTGTAATTTAATTTATATAGATAGGACTTAGCCATCTACTCTGTTCCTACATGCCTCCTAGGTAGTACTGTAGGTACTTTTAAGGAGGTAGGCATACCATTCTCCCTGTGATCGTGATTGTGAAGGGCGAAGAAAGAAGCGTTTATCCATTGAGAAGCTTGAGGAAGAGGTACGAATAGCCTCAAGTTTAATTACCACCGCTAACAATTAATAATACCCCTAACTAAACTAGTTGAACGCTTAAACCATCCCGAGGCTCTAGCGTATAGCCGAGCAAATCATCCGCTGGTTAATTTGGACTACATAGTTTGCGGCCCACCTGGAGTTAATTTCCTTGATCTTCCCCGGTTCAAGGTCTTAGTCTTTAGAACATGAACGAATCCTACGTCCTACTCTGTAGAGGCTAATTAGAGGCGAGGTGTAGTTATGATGCAGGGGTTTGAGTCTTGACTATGCTGTGGCGCGCTCTAGCAGTACGTACTCCGTACTAGTGAATCTGTCATGACAGGTCATGTGAGGTGAGGGTGTACGGAGTACTCCGTGCCGAGTATTACCGAGAAGCTTCTTCAATCTTCTCCTTTTTGACGTCACTATGGAGTACATACGGATGATACATCGCTGCTGGCTGTCTGCTCGGAAAATCATCATCCTGCCGAGGACCCTGGAATCCTGTCTGTTCCGTCTACTCAGTACGAAGCGATAGCAATTGATTTGATGTGATTGAGTTGATAGGACTCAGTGTATTCATTCATAGCCACAATCATTCTCCCATAATCTGTGTCCAGCCATCCCAGAAACGGCCCAGCTGTAACCCGAAAGAAGTCATGATCATTAACCGTATCGTGATAATGTCATATCTTAAAGTATATCCACGGCGAAAATACAAATTGTGAAAGAAGTGAACCCGATGAGGGATCAAAGGTCGAGTAAAACAGTTCCTGAAGTTCATAAGCAGAAAAAAATTCGTGACTTCATGTCGTTCGTTTCGTCATTCCTAGCTTTCATGTCAGTCATAAGATCTTGTGCCCCTACCGTACATGCTGTTACTCTCATGAATCATGACCATTATTCTCTTGATCAATCTGATTTGACACCGGCATCACCCGATTCAGCCATTCAGTCCCAAGGCGAGTGAACCAGTGCCGCCGGCCTGTGACTTTGAACAGCTCTTGAGCTTTGTCGGCAAAGACTGTAGAACCCGCTACATCACCCAGCTGGTTTTTGACGTAGGCAATGGAGGCGTAAACAATCACCGTCCCAAAGCCTTTGGCCTCCGGAAAGTTTTCATACGTCCGTAGGGCCTGCTCCCAGTATTTCAACGCGCTAGCCCAATTCCCCTGGACATGCTGGACTCGGGCAAGGCCCATGTCAAGACGGCTTACACTCATCACAGACTCTGGACGTGCCGGAACAACACGAATATGCCGGCTCAAGTCCAAATAGATATCTTGTGCTCGCCAGTACTCGCCCTGTTGGAGGACAGCTTCCGCCAGGGCCAATTTCAGCCGTTGGACCCGATCCAGTTCCCGAAGGCCTGGGCTTTGGATAGAGTCTATCTTCTGCGTAAGCAAGATCTCGGCTTGGTATGGCTCTCCCAGTTCGCAGAGCACCGCGGCCAAATGTGAGACTAAGTCGCAGTTCGATGCACTGACGGGAACCACTCCCTCCGGGAGAGAGCCAGAATTATATACTGCTTCGAGGACCTGTCGCGCTTCATGGAACCGCCCCTGATAACGTCGGATCCTTCCCCAAGCGATAGCCTTCTTTTGCAGCGCGAGTTCTTCCAGCGTCGAGATATTGTCTCGATCCACAGGCTGGATCTCCTGTAGGGTCAAGAGGGCCTTGTCCAAGTCTTCATCGTTTTGGAGGTAGTCCGCGGCGGTGGAAAGACAAACCTCTCCGACGAGAGCATTGAGCCTCTTATCAAGCTTGTCTTGCTCAGTCTTGTAAGATATGCCATCCCATTCGGCATGGAAGAGTCGACGCAGATCGCTCTGTCTCGCCTTCAGCATCATCTCTAGATATGGATCGGACGCTTGTGGATCCGCTAATATCTCCTGGGCCCGCTTGATCGCTCGAGACTTCCAGGCCATACCGGAGAATCTGGAGCTAGCGAGGAGCGTGGGCACCATCGCGTGCTTGAGTTGGACGGAAGCTTTACCGGTGGCTTCCAACGAGTCGAAATGTTGGAGAATACGCCAGACCTGAGGGACCTGAGCTCGCCCAAGGTCACCGAATCTGGCCACGAGAATGAATCATTGATTTCGCATGCAGAGAGTAGCTGGTTTAAGAAACGGCGAACTCACTCAGGCTCCAGATACGCATCTCGTGGAAAGGCATGGCACACGAGAAGTACTGCTTGCAGCTTCCACCGGTCTGGGTCCAACATACTCTGTCTGTACATGGCCCGAGACCCTGGATACATGCTCAAACGCTGTTCACGATCCAAAGTGACAAGGCTATGGAATTGCAATTCATCAATCGCCTGTTGCAACCGTCCCTCATCCGAGAGGATGAATACCAAGTCCCGCTCAAGACCAGCCTCGACGGGATCTATATGTCGGGGTTCACCGTTGGAATCCCACGTTCTCATCCACGTTCCAGCGCGTCTCAGCATCGACAGCGGGATTCCGAAATCGCTATCTAGGAACGGGAGTACATTGGCAAGGTTGACGGTTAGGGCCTCCATCTGGACAGGCGCCAGTTGACTCCACAGAGTTGTTCGAATGCGTTCAGATAATTCGGAACTAACGTAGTGAGACATGGTGAGCTTTGCAGTCAACTTTGGAGTAAAGAGAAAGGACGTGGGTCTGGCGATCCAATGGAGAGTATATGAGAAGCCAGTTCTCAACTTCAATAGTCAGCGATCAATTCATCTCTGTCTTGATAATTGGTCGACTCCTCTAAGCCGGTTAAGGGAAGTCTGGGTTGAAGCTGAGCAAAGAAAAAGCACAGCTGAATCCAAGTGCCACAGGCTACAGTGTCGAGCCGGGGTTCTGCGGGGTTGACATGCAGAGCCAATGATCGGATACCCAGTGTCTAGACACTGTGACAATGTTGAAAGATCTGTCTGATTTGCTCTTTCTTCATTGGGAAGGACGCATGGCATGGATGTACCCACCCGGATCCCACGGATCTTAATTCTTGTCTTTTTTTGGATCTGTTTTGTTTTTTATCCTCTTTTGCCCCGCAGAACCCCTCTAAAACAGCTTGCAAGGTGGGACTACAACAACAGTTCGTCAATCGAAGCTCACGTTCTAGAATCTCGTTCGTACTATCTCGTTGCAATTTTCTTTTATTGATTTATTGTGAGAGATTTGGATTTGTCTCATATCAAGAAAACTTCGGTTTCGTCCGCTGACAGGATCTATCCAGAAATCAGAAACGATTCCTCGAGGAGGGATAATAACTACAGAGAAAAGTGACCTGAACGGAGAAGACTCGACCAAGCGGGGTTCTTGCGCTGTTTCGATCTCTGTAGTCGTCAATTGCTCTCTACACCCGACGAGGTCGAGAAGTTCGTCATCGAGGACATATAGTGCATACATATCACGTACCACAGATAGACGACAATGGCAGGTGAAGGCGACGTTCCCCTCTCTCTCCCTGCCACCATCACCGTCTCCCTTCCCGAACTCGCCAAGATGATCGATCTTTCCCTCCTCCATCCTACCATGACAGACGCCGACGTCGTCGCCGGCCTGGCCATGAGCAAGCAGTACAACGTTGCCACGGCATGCGTCAAGCCTTACCACGTTCCCCTGGCCCGGGAGCATCTGGCGGGGACGTCCGTCGGCGTGTGCCCCGTCATCGGGTTCCCGCACGGCAACTCGACGACGAACATCAAGGTGCTTGAAGCACGCGAGGCGGCAAAGGCAGGCGGCTCCGAGATCGACATGGTCGTCAACATCGGCAAGGTCCTTTCAGGCGAATGGGAGTACGTGGCGAACGAAATCAAAGCGATCAACGACGCCGTCACAGCCGAGGGGGCCATCCTGAAGGTCATCTTCGAGAACGACTACCTGCAAGACGAACACATCGTCAAGCTCTGCCAGATCTGCTCTGACATCGGCGTCGCCTTCGTCAAGACGTCTACAGGCTACGGCTTCGTCAAGCAGAGCACGGGCGACTACAACTACAAGGGCGCCACGCTGCCGCATCTCGCGCTGATGCGGAAGACGTGCTCGCCCAACGTGCAGATCAAAGCGGCGGGTGGCGTGAGGACGCTGGACGACTTGCTCCGGGTGCGAGCGTTGGGTGTGACGCGAGTCGGGGCGACTGCGGCAGTCGCCATCCTGGAAGAGGCCAAGAGACGAGGGATCGGTGAGGAGAGGGTCGAGGTGAAGGTTCCACCGGTTGAGTAGGTTGACTAGTGGATGGTATGATTTAGACGTATATCAAGTCTAGTTGATCGTCAATGAACAGAAATGAGTACATATGGTGCAAGACAGCACCAGTACAGAAGTCATGTACAGTACAGAGATTTATATTTGCTAGGTACACAGAAGTCCCGTCTGTGGAGTACAAAGATTTTACATACACATTCACATTATTTTTTCTCCTTTTTTCTCTTTTTTCTCCTTCTTCTTCTTCGCCTTCTTCTTCGCCTTCTTCTTCCCCCTCGACGACTTCCCCTCTTTCTCTTTCCTCTTCCGTTTTTTGGGCCTTTCTTCCGACTTCTTGGGCGTCTCTCCAGGGGTTTCTTCCCCCTCTTACCTCTTTCGCTTCTTGGACTTCTCTTCTTCTTCTTCTCCCTCCTCTTTCTCGTTCCTCTTGCGCTTTTTATTAGACTTTTCTTTGGACTTCTTCTTGGGCGTCACTCCGAGAATCTCTTCCTCTGATTCAGACTCTTCTTCTTTGGCGGCAGCCGCGTCTTGTTCTAGGATCTCAGCTGCGCCGGGGAAGCCTGATCCACCGAGGTGTTTGAGCACGTAGGCGACGCGCTCGACGTCTGCGGTTGTGAAGATCCGACTGTCTTCTCCCTCGCCGTCGCTAGGCTGCTTGACGGCATTGTTGAGACGAGCACGCAGCTTAGCAACCGCATCAAAGAGCTGGCGATATTCTCGTAGGTTATATTTCACATTCAGCTCGCCGTTCGGCTTGATGTGTTTGGCCGCTTTCTTGCCCATTTTCCCTGAAGAAGGGTACACGCCTAGACAGAGCCAGAGGTACACCTCGTCGCTGTAGAAGGGGATCTCGTTGGCATTCCCTTCCGTGGCGACTGAAAGGATGAGAGATGCTGTCGCAGGCCCGACTGCGCGGAGCGGCTCGGTGAGGATGTCCATGCTGTCCTTTGGGAAGGCCTCATCCAGAGATCCCTCTGACGCTGACGGGTCCACGTTTGGCACTGCTGCGAATGCAGATGCAGTGGTTTTTCGTACAAGGGCGGCTTTGTTGGTCTTGATCATGCCTTCTAGAGCGGGTCGGTAGACGCCGTGTTTGCTGTTGCATGTTAGAAAGGATCAAACAGAGCAAGAAATAGATCTCAAGATTGCAGCATGTACATACAGCTTCCACTCCATCAACCTCGCCATCTCCTCCTTCTCCATATAGAAGCCCAAGGATCCCTGGGCACTTTCACTTTTGTCACCTTTTTCTTTTTCTTTTTCTTTTTCTTTTTCTTTCTCTTTCTCTTTCTCGTTCACTCGACTCCGCCGCTCCTTCAACACTCTCGGCAGCGTCTCATACCGCCAATTGTCCAGCTCCAGAAACCTCTCCGTCTCCTGCTTAACTCTCAGTTCGGGGACGAGTTGTTCAGGCTGAGTTTCATCCGCTCCCGAGGCAGCATCAGCAGAATCCTTCGAGGCATCCTTCAAGGCGTCCTTGCCCTTGCCCTTGTCCTTGTCAGCCTTCTTCTTCAGCTGCTTTCTCAACTTGCTCGCCGCCTTGGCGATGATTTTTTGTCTGTAACTCTCCCTGATGGTCGTAGGGTAGCAGGCTAGCAGCTGCGAGAAGCTCTCGCGGGTGATCTCTGAGGGGGCGAAAGAGGGTATGATCATTTTGTCTTCTCCCATCTTGTCTTGAACTTGAACCCTTCTTTTTTTTACAGGCTATGCAGGATGATGGATGGATGGATGGATGGATGTACGTATGTATGCACACTTTATAATAGCCTCTCGGGCAGAGAAGAAGGAGGAGGATCAATACATAGACATGTGCTACCAGCAGCGGCAGCAGCAGCAGCAGCTTTTCAATTCAAATCAAGCAAATTCGAACTGACTGCACTGCACTGCACTAGACAGAGGACCCCAGACCAAGGGTGGGTAGGATATGTATTGAGAGAGAGGAGGGACAAAAAAAAAACAAAGATAGCAAAAGCACTTGAGTTGAAATTGAAGGTACAGTCGAAAAGGGAAAATAAAAAGGCCGCTTGGCTGGGCTGGGCTGGGGTGGCTGCGCTGCGCTGATAACCTGTCCTCTCGAAAATGCAAACAGATAGGGATTTTTTTGCTCTTCAGGAGGAATTAGGAATTATCTTCTTCGGAAAGAATTGTCAAAAATAATGTCGCATTGATTGATACATTGGACATTGGATGGGTATGGGGATGTTTTTTGGAGTATTAGCTAGCTAATTAGCTGGTTTAGTCCGGGTGAGCGGTGGAGGCAAAGTCCGCATACTCCGCAAGGTTGGATGGCTGTTCGGCCAATCAGGTTTATCATATCAGGCCTTGCCGAGGCTAGGGTCCAACCTGACTGTGCAGAGTACAGACATTCAATTCAACTCATGTTGCCTGACGCTGTTTGTCTGTCATGACCTGACACTGGCCCAACATTGTATTTTCAATTAACTTATTTACTACTAAGTTCAACTCTCCTCATCTCCTCTCAGCTATGATTCTCATATTTTCTACGTCCAACTCGATAGAACTAGAAAATATCTTCATACTCGACACGCGAATGTCTTCAGATTTCTGCCTCTCTACTAACTAATCATATCGATAATAAAGAAGACAAGACAAGACAAGGGAGTATCATGAGCAGTCAAGGAAAATTAGAAAAGGTGTATATTTGTTGAAGCATACCTCCGACGCCATAGCATAATAGCACGTCAGGGGCGTTGGACATGCAAAGAGAAACAAAAAAAAATATAGGGAACCTCACCCTCATGACAACAAGCTCAGCCCAGCTTGAGCAAATCCATAAGTCAAGTCCCAGGAAGAAAAACTCATTCCGCATGTCAAACCGAACCGAACCGAACCCATACCCGCTCCCAATGACAATCACACAAAATGTATCCGAGAGGGAAAGAACAATAACACAGGAATGGAGAAAAGAGAAGAGAGTAACAAGATTACAAAGACACGGGTGGTCCTTTTCTCTCATGGCGGCCACCCTCTAGATTCCCACTCTCACAGAAACGGAAAGGACATCAACATATTGCCCTGGAAAGGGAACGGCGTGAGCTGAAAATATAATGTCTGCTATCGATGTTGCTTCTTCTTCACTTTTGTTGGAGAGGCATTAGGGCTCACGAAACTAACCCTGCGCCCGTTTTTGCCACGATTCAGCGAGACCAGCGTACTGTCGAGCATGCGTTCCTTCTTCCTGGCATTACCCCGTCTCAAAGATTTTGACAGTGAGTTCGCATGTGACTTGGCAGGACTGGCCAGTTCATGGTCCGTCTTGGTCTCCGTCGTCGTCGTCGACGTCGCTGTACCTTCATCATCCTCCACCTCGATATGATCGAAATCTTGGTTATCATCACCGGCTTCCGACGAGCTGGGGCTGGGGCTCTCAGACTCGGAGGGCGCCTCATACTCATCGTCATCATCGCTGACAAGGCTCGGTGCTTGATTGGACTCGACAGTATGAGGACTGAGATTTTCTGCACTGTCGACGACCATATCCGCGTCTTGAGACCGATCCAGTTGCAAGGCGCCTAACGATGCGGAAGTGGGCGCGTACGGTGATGTATACGATGCTTGTCTGGCCGGTGTTGATGTCTCTAGCTGACGAGGTTTATGGCTACTCCTTCCCTTGTCAACACCTTTACGGCTATTGGGCCGCTGAGATGCAGCTTGAGGCATCGTCGTACGCGCAGGCAGTCGACTGCCTTGAAGTGGACGGTCCACGCCAGATTCGGTGGCACCTTCAGTTGCCTCCTCTTCAGATTCCTCCTCAGATGAGAACGCGTTCAGATCGACAGTCGTCTTGGCATCACCAACGAGGTCACAAAGGTCAAGACCAACACCTCGTCGTTCCAACAGCGAAGACAAGTGCGGAGTATCAGGGGACGCTTTGAATGAGGGATCAGGAGTCACCGGGCTAGCCATTCCCGGCTTCTTCTGCCGGGAATCCGTGACCGGACTGCTCGCATGATGTGGCGGGCGCTTGGTACTCTGCTTCACTTCACCCGAAGATTGCCGCTGGTTGTCTCTTGCTGATTCTATGGCATGTGCAGAACGGATCAAAGGGTGAACATAACCAGGCGCGCCACTGCTTGTCGAATCAGTAGTACCTCCAACCACCATCCCAGCCTCATCGACCTCCACGGGCTCTCCAGACGCCACTGCTGCCGCATCATGGCTGGCAAATGTCCGACCATGAGCAATCCGGCAGTGGTTGATGAAGCCCTGGGTGCTGGAGAAATCAAAGCGTCGGCAATCCAGACAAACCAACTTCACCAGCTGACCATCGCTCTTACGCTTGATAATCATCGGACCGGCCTTGTCCTTAGGCGGAGGATAGCCGCTGGGCAGAGCCTGCAGCTTGGCATTCACACTCCCTCTCTGGGAGCGTGACTTGCCAGCATAGCCACCCTCGCCGAGGCTCGCCCGCGTGGTTCGTCCGTCCATTGATGCATAGCCTGGCAGAGGTTCGGGTTCTCCCCCGTCAAAGTGAGGATCTGGCAAGAGCCACCTTGCATAGTGTCGTGAGTAGGGGCCGTCGGTTACACCCCATGGAGCTGGCGACACGGGAGGCCGTCCACTTCCCGACGGTGACACAGCGAATCCGGTCCCGTTGCTGACAGACTGCGAGATTCCCGAGACGCTCGAACCTGGATAGGGGATCTCAGCACACCGACGCAGCTGTTCCAGTGCGATCTGGCATTTCGCAATCTCCTGATCGATGAGACGCAGTTCGTTGTGCTTTAAAAGGACTTCTAGGCTCAGTTGCGCGTCGATAGCCTGGCGCAGCCTCTCGATATCCACCTTCGGAGGCGCTTTCGCATGCTTGTCCGCATGGGGAGTGTCGCCATGATCCGGGCTGCTATGGCTGCTATTCTCCGCGCGAGGCGGCGACTTCGGACCTTGCTCGGAGGGAGCGGATGGGGGGAGCGTCACAGTGTTGTCGGTCGCGGACTCAGAACTAGGCGTTCTGTCATTCTTCACGTCAGCTTCCATGGGAGGTGGCTGGTCGCCGTTGTCAAGGCGACGCTTCGTCGCCGGGGGCCCATCCAAGACGGCGATCGGTTCATGCGAGTCGGCGAGTTTGCGCTTCAGCTTGTGAAGGGAAGGAGTATCCAGGACGGGCGATTTGCGCTGTGTCGGGGTCGGCGTCACCAGCATCTTCAAATCCTCCGCCATCACCTTGTTTCCCCCGATGCCAGAGGACCACGGCAGCAGGCGAAACATGCCATGCGAGATGTTATATAGCTGCCCGGAAATTGAGGAAACGGTAGATCGTAGTCCGCTCAGTTGTGAGAGAGCCACTTTATCTCTCCACGCGCATAGAGTGGGCGCGCATCAGGTTCTGTAGACGGCGACCGCGCCGGAGAAAAGAGGTTGCGGACTGAGACACGCCACCTGAGACCGATAAAGACGCGTATGCGGCGATAAGGGACAAGAAGCCGAAACTGCCCAGCAACGATAATACAAGGGCTCCTCCAATCCCCCGCAGCAAGAAAGCAGGGCAGAGAAGCCTGGTGGGAAGCAAGTGAAACGCAGGTGTGCCGTGCGCGGGACGAGGTTCAACAAGTTCAGCAGTTTGACCAGCCGCCACCGCCGTATTAATTTGCAGGCCGTTCCACGGGCGGAGGTCGATATCGCCAGAGGTTCTTCTCAGTTGCCACGACCGATCGGATCTTACAGTGGACGTCCGGCCAGGGACAGTCTGGGGGAAGGGACCAGGTTGTGATGGGGGTCGGGTCGGGTGGGAGACTACCTATTACTGGCGTATGCGCTGGCGCAAGGTCGGGAAGGACAATTAGGGAAGAGGCACGGTCCAGCGTGTTTAGTCAGGCATCCGCATGGGGCGGCAAACAAGCCCACGAGAGGAAGGAGGCAAAGACAGGATAGGATAATAGTATAAGATTTCGCCAAAGATCGATTAATTACCGCGTGGACCGTTTGCTTAATATTAGCTAGTTATTTTTGGTGGTGACTGGTGAGAACTAGATCTGGCGTCCTCAAGGGAAAGGAAGGGAAGGGAAGGGAAGGGAAGGGAAGGGAAAGGAAGGGGGGTCTGAAGGAAGTTAGGAACAGGAATGCGGCAAAGAGCCCGTCACGAGAAAAGAGCGAGCATGGCGGTGCAGCAGAGAGTCAACCGGGCCACGCATTATTAGGGGATTAAAGGCGACCGGTGGATGATGTTCCGATGGAGCGTGGGAAGTGGATCTCTGGCACGCCAGAACTTGGGACGAGATGATGCCATGACAGGACGGTGGATGGTGGTTGGCTGTGGTGGCGCTGCCTCGTCAGTCCTATCAGAGCTGGCCAGGATCCAGGTCTGCCCTCACCCTCTCCGCATACCTATTATTCTGGTAGGGATTTTGTGCACATGAAAAGGGATCCGATCCCATTGCGATCTGGTTCAGACTGGCTCCCTCACAGCAGCCTTGACTTGAGACAGCAGATGATGCAAGGCGTCAAACCACAGTCTTAACTAGCGCCCCGAGACTGCGCGGAGGGCGGATGGATGGGTCGAAAGTCAAACAGGTCTCGGATCTCCGCAGAGGTGGGGACAATAGACTCCTTGACTGCATCGTCATCAGCAGAGAGTGCATACGGAAGACGGAATTCTCCGGATTCCGCAATCATATGCAGTTGAATATCTCGCTCTGTGTTAGGTTTCTCCGCAGTGCATTTTCTGCTAAACATCCGTCACAACTTACAAGTCCTAGACTCCTAGTTATAGATTTTGTATGGGCATGATGAGCATCGCCATTAGCCTTTATTTAGGGCGTCCATGCTCCGCCTATCTGATAGCCTGTATCCGGCCGTCTGGCCCATGTGGGGCCCTATGGGCGCTGATGGGCTGCTTAAGAATCGGGATCGTCTAGAATAATGCTGCTGCCTTCGAGGCGTAACGCCTCTCTGTCTGTGCTCTTGCAAGCTTGCTTTCGGCTGACAACGGGCTTCAACCCCTCCAACCTTGGACAGTCAAGTTCCAAACTGGAGTAAACGACAACTGGCTACCTTCCCAGAACGAAGTAGCAATAAAATAATTCAATATTTAGGAGAGACTATGTTCTCTACTGTATATGAGATTTCCAGTAAACCTAATACAATACCTTCCTACCTAGGTAGGTAGGTAGGTTATCGAACTACCTGATGTGGAAAATACCTACATAACCCATCCATCAGAAGATGGGCATTATCAGACGCAATAATCTACATCAGACTCATCCGTAGATACACAGGTGCATGGATAATGTCTACACTTTGAGGCAGCAACAGTCGTATCGCCTTGCCAAGGTTCTTCGTTGCTCTGCATCCTAGGTAGGATCTACGGATGAGACCTCAGTACAGTCCTTCCTTCCAGTTGAGGCAAGCCGGACTATCATGATAAGGTTCTCTGGATGCTGTTGGCTGAAAACCGGAAGGAACGCTGTAGGTAGGTTGGTTGGTTGGCAGGTGACCTGCTGGAACTAGCAGCATCATTCACATGCGTTCTAGACCGGGTGGGTGGTCTTTGCCAAGGTACCTTCCTACCTAGGTAGGTAGGCTACATTTGGAAAACTTCTGAGGTCACTTCAGGCTGGCTCTTTTTCTGTTTTTAGGATCGGAATACGGAGTATATATGGATATGGTTTCCTACTCTCCAGAGACGTACTATGTACTCTCTGATACGTGTCTGAGAGACTGGAGAATATTACCGGTTGAGAATACAGAATACAGGACTGTTACTTTCCTATTTCCTTCCATCTATGTCTCTCTGCTGTAGATCTATCTCAGCCGTTGGTCTGTCTGATTTTTGGAAATGGGAAGGAAGAAAGACGAAAAGGATGGTCGTTGGCTCGTTGATACGCGGAACATGTTGCGTTCCTATAACGGAGAGGACACGGCTATTCAAAGCAGGAGAGGTGTATCTCAGACAAGAAATGTCAGATATTTTCATTCTTCTCGTTTTCGGACGAAAGTACAGCAATGACCGGCGCCAAACTCCCGCAGACATGCACAGATCCCATCAGGAAAACCTGCCGCATCAGCCATAAGGATACAGATATATATAGCAAGCACAATGCACTATTCAAAGTCCAGAGGAAGTTCCCTTCATG
The DNA here is from genome assembly GCF_041956645.1 of Rasamsonia byssochlamydoides. Lineage (NCBI taxonomy): Eukaryota > Fungi > Ascomycota > Eurotiomycetes > Eurotiales > Trichocomaceae > Rasamsonia > Rasamsonia byssochlamydoides. The sequence continues at coordinate 75,427 of NW_027192440.1, read as the reverse complement.
ATGACAGATTCACATTTTCCCAAGAGTAGCAACAGTCCCATCTCTGCTCGCTTTATACAAGGTCTTGGCCTATTCTCAGCAGAATCGATAACCAGCGATGGTTCCAAAACACTGACTCATACAGTTAAAGATAGCGAACCGGCATAGTGTTCAGTTTTTTCCGCTGTCCTGGATTCGGAGAATGAAGTTGACGATAACGGCGGCCAACAGCGAAACTGCCAGCACCGAGGGTCCGAACCGATCGTCGAACCCACTTTGGCCACGCCGTCGGATGCTCTGCGCTCGCCAATGGAAGGTCACAAGCGCATATATCATCGCAGCCATGGCGATGAACGTGAACAGACCGGCAGATATGCGACCAACGCGGTCACCGAAGTTGAGAAGGCCAATGGCCAGGCCTCCTAGGATGACGGTGAAGTTGAGCCAGGAGAGGAAAGTGCGCTCATTGGCGAAGAAGACCTTGGGTTCGACACGGGTGGGAAGGGCAATGCGCTTGCCTGTTCACGACGCATGCTGCTTAGCCTTTCGCCGAGATGGACGCTGAAAATGAGCGAGGATACGAACCTGGAGCAGTCTGGAGGAGAGGTTGAGAGGACATCTTGACCAGGGGAAATGGATATCCAATTGGGTATTGAGGGAATGGCTCGAGCTACAGTGAAGTCTGGACTGGCGAAGACCGGGACGGTGATCGATCTGGGAAACAGCTGAAGGAGCAATTGAGCGAATGGTCGACGTATACAACGAAGAGAAGGTATGCGAGGACAAAGAAGCCGCCTTCGAAGCTTCGTCAACAACGACCAGCCCGCGTAATGAGGTTGTGGATGTGGAAAGAGATCTGATTTGATCTGATCTGGGATGCTCAGTTGCTGGCCCCGCCTGGCGGCAAACTGGGGGCGGAGGTAGAGCTGCTCAGCTGGGCTGCTGCATCAGTCAGCCCAGTAAAGCTGCCTTCCGCTTCCGACCGTTGGTATTCACGTGCATGGTCCATTTTCGCCCATTGGGAATTTGCATTGATCCTTCGGGGCCGCCCGCGGCTACCGGTGTATTGTTTTTCCGGAGAGCCCCAAGTCCACCGCACCATTCCCCTTGCGGACTCCCGCCAGCTCGCTTGGGCAGCTCCGCGATCCATGCGGCGATCCAACCACGCCAGCGCGCGCCAGACTCCGGTAAGCGGAGGTTTAGTTTAATGACGATGAATCGCCGGAGAGCTGTCCAATTTCAAAACATTCGTGTATCCTGCTCCCGCTTGCACGCAGCCATAATCAGCACAAATATTTTCAACCCGCCAGTCGCGTGAGCATCGACCGCTTCTGTCACCGCAGAAAGTGTTTGTCTTCTCTTCTCCGCGCTGCGCAATCTGATTGTGCAGAGACCAATCCCCGCATTCCTTAATTGCAACGTCTCCCTAACGATAAACTTTGCGCCACAGATTGTGTTATCGGAGGACAATTCAACCTCATCAGGACAATTAGAGGACGTTCTGAGACTCGACAGCGGCAGAATGGCAGTCGAGGCCACAGCACCTTCCTTTGTGCGTCGCCTCATTACTCCCATGAAACCCTCCCTACGATCCATTGCATCGTCTCTTTGCTAACACTTTCTATTGTAGCCAGTACCCCTTGCGGAACTTACGAGGATTGCGACAGAGGTGCGTTCTGATCCTTCGGAGAGAATGTAGAATTGCCGAAGACTGGTGCTGATCTATGCCGGTGTCTTGTGTCAACAGGCATGCGACGCTGCTCTCCAAGGAACGACGGGTTATGATCACGCGAAAGTCGGGGAGTGGAATTCGCAAATCATTGTATGTCAGCTGTCGACGCGCTTGTGGACAAATATGCGAACGAGCCAGACTAACGTCGACGTCGGTTTCAGAACGGAATTTTGAAAGCCCTCATCGCCGCTACCAGCCCCGAAAACCCCTCCACGCCGCCTCCGTACCGGTTTACCGTCAACAGCACGATCGTGCAGCAGGGCGTCATCGACAAGGCTGCAGTTGCAGGCAACAGCGCCGGTGATGTCGGCAAGCGCGGCATGCACTCGGCCTCGGGCGCCTTCTGGGACGTCAACCGCGACGGCATGTGGACGTTCAAGTACCCCGGCGCTGAAGAGAGGGGGCTCGACGTCGTCGTCAGCATCACCTGGTTCGCGATGGGCTGAGAAGACAGCACGTCTTGTCCGATGGAGAATGAGAATATTCGAGCCACATGATCTCGCCGAGAAGAACCGCGTGCATGTATGTATCAATAATATCAATAATAATAAGAGGGAGGATGTTCGCATGACCATGATCCGATCAGATATGTCTGTGCCAGTTATTCTTGTTCGGTTCGGTTTCTTTGTTCCCTTCTCTGTTCATATTATTATTGTTGTTGATCGTGATCTTGTGATTATTATCATTGAAATGGACTTGCTCAGTAACTTTCTGTTGCTCGGTACCTTACAATGTAGGTAGGTAGCTTACTATCGGGCGAGAAGTAGACAGACTAGACCAGACCAAAGAAATAATAATTACAGCCGCAATAATTACAGCTGGAGTTGGAAGATCGTACCAAATTTAATTGCAAAACCAACCCGAGCAGCCCGAACCCGCTCTGTCCACAACCAACTCCAGGCGCCATGCTGATGCTAGTTTAAACCACGGTATGTATGTATGTACAAATTACGTAAAACGTAAAGCAGACGAGAAAATACAAAAAGGATGTGAAACACAAAACAAGACAACGGCAAAAGAAATCTTCAGCCTCAGCGAGGCTCGGAGTAGTCGTTCAAGGCAACACAAACTGCGCCACGGTGGTGCCCGCTATACTGACGGATGATTTGCCCCGAAGCTAGCTCCCAGAGACGAGCGTAGTGGTCGCTGGACACGGTGACCAGGTATGCGGAGTCGGCTGAAAAGGCGCAATCCCACACCCAGCGCTGGTGGTTCGCCAGTGTGGTCTCCAGATAGAGCGTGCCAGTCGACGGGTCCATTGGCGGGCCGTCTGGTTGCACAGGGAATGTTTGTTGAGGCTGGTCGCCGGATGCTGCGGTGCCGCTCGGGGAGCCGACCATGCTGAAGTCGCTCGCATTGAGATCACTGGAGCTGCCCTGAGGGGTAGCAGCCGTGTCGTCGCCAGTCGAAGTCTGGGAGTCGGTCGATGAAGGTGTGGCGGTTCCGTTGGCTGCGCCGTTTACACCTGGCTTGGGTTTGGCTTTGGCCCTTGCAGCAGCGGCAGCCTTGGCTGGAGGATAATCGGGATCCAAGTTCCAGATCTTAGCAGTATGGTCGGCGGAGCAGGTGGCGAGGTGCTTTACGTCGGGCGAAAGAAGGACACGAGTGAGATAGTCCTTGTGAGCCTGGAATGTTGCGATGGGCACGATTCGAGTGACCTCGGAGTCTTGGATCATACGCCAAATATAGACGTTTCCCTGTGTAGAACTACATCAGAACAAGATTCCACCATTGAACCGCTTCAAGTCTGGTCCTCTTACCTTTTTGTTACCCGCACAAAGCAGAGATCCGTCGCTGGCGACACTGACACTGTGCACGGCAACGTCGTCCTCTGGTATCAATTGGTGTGTACACACGCTCTCTCCCAAGTCCCAGACGCGCACCGTGCCGGCACGGTCCCCACTAATGAGCTCTCCTTGGTTTGGGTGGATCACAACATCGTTGACAGGAGCCTTATGGACGTAGTTGCGTTGGAGACTGCCTGAGCGCGTGTCCCAGACCTTGACGGTTCCGTCTTCGGAGCTGGTGACCATCCACTTGCCCTCACAATGAAAGGCGACTCCGGTGATATTGTTTGTGTGGCCATCAAAGGTCATGACCGGGTTGGGGTTGCTGGACTTGATATCGTAGAGCTTGACATTGGTGTGTCCCGCGGCGGCGAGGTAACGTTTATCGGGCGTAATACAGAGACGATTCACCTGAGAATCGGGATGCTGCAGAGTGCGCGAGCAGATCCCAGAAAGCGCTTCCCAGAAGCTGCATTTGGGCGATGCTGTCAGCAGCTCTCTCGGCTTTCTGGAGCTGTTTGGGTCAAGACCTACCGGATGGTATGATCATACCCCGCTTTGCAAGTCGTCAGCCTCAACTTCTCACACACAGGCTGTGGAGCAGCATTCCAGATTGCTGGACTTACCAGTACACAGAATAACGCTCATTGTGCCTGAATATGGCTGATTGAGGCTTTGGGTTGTTGTCTCCTTGCCTTCACTAGGATGAAGACGCAGGAAGAGTGAATGGCGGCTGGCCCAGCCTTACCGGGGCACGGTGCTGGGTCAGCCTAGTCCCAGATAGGCATCACTCGAGCTAGTCTGTCCATGGTTAGCGTGCTTACTTTTATATCTGAGGCGGTGGAATTGGGAGCACTCTGGTTGGTCAAGGGTACAGAGCACGTGATGAATGGAGGGCGGTGAAAGTGAATATCGTAAAATATGCCGGCAGAAAGATAGATCAGTCACACGAGTCACACTCCATCAGTCACTTCTCTCTCCACGTTTCCGAGTCAGTATCAGATTCACTGCTTCACTGCTTTTTGTTTATTGCCATTGTGTTGTTTTTAAGCAGGTCCAAGGTATTTCTTGAGTTACATAATGCGATGGACGTTTGCATTCACTATAGCATGTTGTTTGCAGGAAGATTCTTACCAGGCAGACTATTTATATCGTCTCTTTCCCTGATGTCTGCCTTGTTCTTCCTTCTCTTCCCTCTCGTCCACCCAAAAACTTCTTGTGCTGGTCACAACTGCCTCATTTGAAGCCTCTCTCAAGTCTGAATCTTGAATTCAAAACCAAACCAAACTCCTACAAACCTCTACAAACCTCTCCAAATGGAGAAAAACTCCGAAGTTCGAAGCGTCTCTGGGAAGCGCACCCATGACGAGGCCTTCGGCTGGTCCGAGGCCTCTCATGGCGAAAAAATCCAAGACCGACGGGGAGTCTTTTACTTCCACCAGCACCCGCACTCGACAGCGCTTCTCCCTCGATGGCTGCAAGCCGGATGGCAAGCCGGGATATTCGTCGCCATATCCCCTCCTTGGAAGATTTGCCTTAATACAAGCCTATATTTCGTCTGCTCTTCTCCCATCTTCCTTATTCTTTTTAGCAATTAGGTCGCTAGGTCTGCCAATATGAGCATTGAGCATCTTCAGACTTTGACATCTCGCTAGCATACAAGCAATTTTGTCTACTGTGTTATGATAATAGCAACACTGTTAGAGCGACCCGACGCTCTTCCTGAAGCTTTAGGAACTGATAGGCCCGCAGCGCAGCAAGAACGTCTTGATGATGTTCGAGAACTCCGTAGGTATCCTCGCATCATTGGCAAGACTGTTTTGATTTCTCTTTGCCACTATATCCCGGTATATCTTGACTTTTGCTACAGAGGTAGGGTTATGACCAGCTCTGGTGGCTAAGCGCCAGGTTAGAAAGGAGCACAACAGAAGGGTACAGGTGCAGGAGCAGACACAGCCAGAGAGAATACAAATTGACAGTGTTGAAACCAGCAGATTCGGCAAGGAGCTGGGGAATCAATCATTGAGGTGCCCTGCTTGAGCCGATCTATATACCCCGCAAGATTAGTACCTTATATATCAGGTGGCTAGGATGAAAGACATACAACCATAGGTGATACTATACCAACGCCCCTAGAGGTAATGGGCAGAACAAATCCGTCCCTAGAGCCATCGTTCGAAGTAACAGCAAGATAGGAGCACTTTGAACACTGAAAGTGACTACCTCAACCAGAGCAGTGAAAGGAGGGAATCGATTCCCAACCTCTTGAAGACAGCGTTGAATCAAACAACCCGACGATTGATTGCTATCTTCCCAAGTTCTACCGCATACGCACAGTGAAATGTACTCTATACGGTCAGTCACTGGCCTGTGGCACATTCCAGTCTACCTGTAAGTGACGGCAATTGCCATGATTAGGTAGCGAGATCGAGTGACATTGGTCGAAGGGCAGGAATCACTCCCTCCCTGCCCAGCTATAAAATGCCCGTCAAAGCCCCTTCCACCGGATGATCCGTGTGTATTGGTATAACTTACATATATATATATATATATATGTGTGTGTGTGTGTGTGTGTGTGTACATGCGTCCTCGACGGGATCCGGTATCAAGGATGGTCGGGCTGATTATATTCTTCTGAAATCTATATCTTTCTCATCCTTCGTCAAAAAAAACTGGTCACAGGCTGCGTGCGTCTTTTGAAACATCACCATGTTCATCTTCGGGCAGTTTCGCTATCTCTCAACCTTCTGAATCGTGCCCTTGAAGAAGGATATATTATATATGACGCCATTATCCATACCCAGTCGGGATCGGGAGTGACCGGTGGACTTCGACTCTCGACAGGCAACGGAACACAACATCCAACCTTCATCATTCTGGTTATGACCATACGTGGTGCTGAAATACGAGGAGCAACTGGGTATAGGGCTTGATAGGACCCTACATCTACCAGAGTGCGACATGACGAACTAGAATCATTGTGGGTTCTGATTTACCTGGAGGAAGGGAAGGGGAAAGAAAAAGGAGAAGAAGCGCCTCATAGAGGAGCGGGAGGAGTTGCTGCGCAAGGCAGAGCGCGAGGTCTCTCCCCATACGGAGTATTGGATGATGGATTTGTCCACCGGGAGGACCAAAGTCCTTCGAAGATAGCCTGGTAACGACACACTGGTCTGGTAAAGTCCCTGTTTATCGCCGCTTTCTGCAACTTGGTTGTCATTGTTATATCAGCAATAAACGAACTAACAGAATGATTGTTACTCGAAGAATGAATGCAGTTGATGGACTCGGGGAGCACTGATTCAACCAAACACGATAAAAAGGCAGAAAGCCCCTATCAAGAGGCTTTGCCGACGGCCTTTTCTGCCAGTGGGGGATATACTGCCAGCCGCATCAGGTCACTTCCTATTGTGAGGGCTATGGATTCAAAAAAATCCTCAGAAGCTTGTTTGCCATATACTACAGCTATAGCGACAGCTACGGCCACAATGACAACATATCGATCGATGGAGAAAACATGAAAAAAAACCTGGAAGATACTATATATATTACGAAACTCTCCTGCCTGTTCCGATTTTAAACGCCGATATCAACAAAGCAGCCGGTTTTTTTTTCTCCATAGGAAGTTGACGCAAATCGTCGGGGACACAGAACAGATGATGAGAACGACTGGCCTGACAGACAGCACCTAATCGAATCGAATACAATCGCATGCAATCCCTTATTAAAAACAACTTCTTCCTGCTGCAAGTCTAGTGGACTCTCTCTCCCACTTCAACATCCTCTCTTTCTCCAGGTCCAACCCTAACCAAAAAAAAAACTGGACAACCAGTCCAGCGTTTTACATTTCCTGCTTGATTTCTTGGTTGGTTGGCTGTTTGCTCTGCTGAGGTTTTGCTTGCTTGCTTGCGAAATAAGGAGCTCCTGAAAAAACAAAATGCCTTAGAGCAAGCAAGAGCGGGGAAAGAACAATAGCGACAGCGCGAATGGAGACAGACAGCTGACAGCTGCAGCGGGAAATCAAGCAGCTGGAGAGAGAGAGAGATCTTCCCTATTTCTAGAAGCATTCGAAAGGCTATTCATACTATTGGAGGACCTTTAATCAAATTATTCAACAGCAAAGAGACGTCATCTTCTCTTCTCCTGCCTTCCGACCTACCTCCGACAATGATGTTATGTTGGTGTTCTCGTTCTGCGATCTGGGCTGTGATTGTGAAGCCTGCAGCTATATACATGTCACAAAGGAAGGTGATAGAAATCTGTACTAAATATAGGGGTTTTAGCTTAAAAAAAAAGCCTGTTTTTCTGTTTTATTTTTCCTCCATCTTTCTTATTTGTTCTTAATGGAGCAGTCGTTAGCCTTACGATATGTTTTCTTTCCTTCAGTTTCTGACTCATACTTTAAGATAAAAAAAAGATAATGTAATATTTTCTGACGACTGTTCTCAACTTGATGAATTTCTATTGATAGCACGGTCATAACGATCGTCAAGAGGTAAGAATACAATACAATACAATAGAGTCCCGCTCCGTCGCCGGTGTATATTCCCGTCTATCCGGATCGGTTCTTGACTCCGGTCTAATGGTATAAAGTCCCTTTCCAGGCCGGTTCGAAACCCTCCTATCCTATCTATATATCCTGATTGACCTCCGTGGTTAACCAAAAAGAAAAGGAACAAACAGCGGCAACCCATCTATATATGTACTGTACCTGGGGTTAAACAGGTTGAAACGAACAAAACAAACGCAACCGTTCTATCCAAGGGTATGGTATGGTATGAAATGGTGTGATAAGGATGAAGTAACAATATGAGAGTCAAGACATGCAAGGATCGTGGCCTCTACACATCAACCCGGTTCCTGCGCCAGCCGAATCGCCGCTTGACGGGCAGACTGTCGCTGCTGTTGGAACCGTGATGCTTGTCATCCAGGATGGCCTGGTGCTTGAGCTGGCGCCGGGCCTTGCGACTGCCGCAGCAGGCGCAGCAGCAAGACGCTACCTGGACGATGAACCCGATCAGGGTCAGGCCTGAGGCAATCCACATGAAGGCCAGCATGCGGGTGCCTAGGTAGGCCTTGATGTTCAGGTTGACCTGGTTGCTCACGAAGGCTTGGCGGAAGATGGAGAACATGATCGTCGCCACCACCGAGGCCACGGTGGTGGTGAGCGCGGTGAAAAAGGTGAAAATGACCATAGGTAGGGAACGAAAGAGGATAAAGGTCGAGCGATGGTGCGGACGAAGAGTCTCGTTCACTTGCGGATCCGGCGAGATGATCTGTGGAGGGCGGGACGACACCGCCAACGGGGTGATGAAGATGGCCAGAAAGGACAGGATTGCCCCAACAAGGAAAAGGCCAAACATCCAGTGGGAGGCGACTCTGGCGATGGCAAGCGCCTTGGTGATCTCGATGGGCAGAGCAACTGCAGAGGTGTGTCAGCCAGGATACAACAAATTTCAAAGAGCATTCCACACGATCCCCTCAAAATCTCTCCAATTCAAGTAATTGGAAGGAATTACGTACTCGTCGCACCCCTGAGCAGCTCGTTCACCAAGATACGGACGGGATCGAAAAAGTACAAGGTCTTGGGCTTAGAGCAGTCGGTGATGCCCGTGTTGTCGTAGCCCTCGCAGAAGTTCCACAGTCCAACCTGGTAAAAGTCATGCAGACCGATACTGCGGGCAATACTGTTGATAAAGACGGCATTGGGCACCGAGAGAGGGATGATATTGGACATGTCGAGCTTGAGGAAGTAGGTTTCCCTTAGGACGGGTTTGTTGGAGACATTGCCGATCTCGACGAGGACGAGGAAGATCCAAGCAATCAAATAGAGTAGCGAGCGGAAGAGACGATGCCAGAAAACGGTGGCATGTCGTCTCGGGGCGTAGGACGGTTCCTCTTTGTGGGAGCGCTCGCCAGCGAGGGTGCCGTCGGCCATGGGGGTGAAGGCAGAGTGGGGATACTCTGGACACCCACAACGGCCGTATTTCGAGGAAAGGATAGGAGAAGAGAGAGTGACAGTGAAAGAATAATAATACGATGATAGGAAAATTTAGGAGAAGGAGAGAAAGAGTGTGAGCTCGGTAGGGCTAAAGATAATAGGCATCGCAGGTATCCGGAGGATTTCGTGCGGAGCCTTGGCGGAGGAGGAGGTACGGAATAATCCGTACGAGAGACTTGGCTTCTCTCTTTGCTGGAGGACGTAGGAATAAGGACGGAGCAATGCTGAGGACATAAGTATGGAAATTCACTAGGCAGATGAGAGACGACTCAGCCCTCTGCTGATCGGACCCAGCGGATGGCCGGCAACGAAGACACAATGGCGGCGGGAGGCTTGCAGGTGGGCCATGCTGGCGCCGATCAGCAGCCCAGTCAGGCGCCTCGGCTCTGCACAGCCCGGGCGATCAATGCCTGATGACGTCCTCCCGGCGGCTGCTTATCAACCCGGCTTCTAATTAAATATTAACTATTCTTCAGCGTGCTCTCTATACCAGTAGCACAGTACAAGGGTAAACTTAGTCTGCTGACTGAATATCAGTCCATGATATGGTCAACTGATTTATGATGGAGTCATGATCATCGGCATATTGATAATATTACTATTAGTCAGGCTTCGTGATACCGCATGCAATAATAGCTAGACATTTAACGTTTAATAATGTGAATCCCGTACACCCCGACTCAGCCCCATGATCTCGACTACTCTGTTGAACTCTGTCCTGCCGACGTGGACGAGCAGAACAGTTCCTGCCTGGTCGAGACCCAGTGGAGACGCCGACGATGCTATTCGATTGATACTATTGGGGTTCCATGGGACTGTGTCTCACAGCACGCGGCGATCGCGCTGTCCATCACATCGCCTGCTTCACCCGCTGGCCAATGCTCCACTCCGCCGCCGACCTCCTCTGGCTCGTTCAATAATCATCCAATGCCCCTTCTTGCGTATATTATCCTGCAGTCTCTGCAGCGTATCTCTGTTTACTGAGGTCTCTCGACGGTTGAATCGGAATCGATCTGCTGGCTCGTCCGTCTAGAGAGGTTTCTCGACTCCTCCGCGTCCGCATCGCCACCGCAACGATGCGGTCGCTCTGGATTACGCCAGTGCTGCTGTCACTGGGGTTGGTGGCCGAGGCCACCGTCACCACCACCGACGGGACGGAGTCGTTGATGACTCTGCAAGGAACCAAGGATCCCTTCAGCCTCGAAGGCTTCGCGACGGGCACGTACGAGTCGGTCACCACCACCATTACCGTGTCGGCGAGCGGCCTTGACGGCCTGACCACCACCGCCGCGACTGCCTCAGAGATGGGAACAGCGTCAGGGACCGGCAACATCACCGAGCCGGCCGCCGTCAGAACCACCACCTCTGCTTCCGTGACCCTGCTCGTCGGCGGCCAAGGGACCACCTCGCTCGCGCCCAACGGAACCGCCAACGGGACTATGGTTGCAACGTCTACGACCTCACCCAGCGCATTGCCCACCAATACCCAGCCCTGCAACGGCTATGTCGAGTTCTGCTCCCGCAATTACTCCAACATCACCGTGGTGGCCGCCCACAACAGCCCCTTTGTGCGGGCTGGAAGTTTCGCGGCCAACCAGCAGTATCCGGTCACCACCCAGCTGAATGACGGAATCCGCATGCGTAGGTTGCCTGTCAAGTCGCAGAAAAAAAAAAGAAAAAGGAATCAAAAAGCTGACGCCAGCTAGTTCAATTCCAGACCCATTATCTGAACGGGACCATGTACCTCTGCCACACCTCCTGTGACCTCTTGAATGCCGGCACCCTCGAAGCGTACCTCACCACGGTCGTGCAATGGCTACAGCAGAATCCTTACGAGGTGATCACGATCCTGATGGGCAACTACGATCTGGTTGCCCCGACGAATTTCACTGCCCCGATCATTAATTCCGGCTTGATCAACTATGCCTACACGCCGCCCAAGATCCCCATGGCCTTGGACGATTGGCCTCCGCTGTCCAGCTTCATCCTCACGGGCAAGCGAGCCGTCATTTTTATGGACTATCAGGCCAACCAGACCGAGGTCCCGTATATATTGGATGAATTCAGCCAGATGTGGGAGACGCCCTTCTCGCCGACGGACCGCAACTTCCCTTGCACGGTGCAGCGACCGCCAAATCTGGCGGACTCGGATGCGCGGAACCGCCTGTACCTTGCCAACCATAACCTCAACCTCGAGATCCAGTTAGCGGGACTGGATATTCTGGTTCCCAACACGGCCCTTCTGAACGTGACGAATGCTGTGTCGGGATACGGCAGTCTCGGCTGGATGGCGGACAACTGTACTAGTAAGTGTACTCTTTCCAAGTCGAAGAGGAAAAAAACTAACACCTCTAGCCCAATGGGGCCGACCGCCCAACTTTCTCCTGGTGGATTACTACAACGACGGCAACGTGAACGGGTCCGTCTTTGAAGTGGCGGCCATGATGAACAACGTCACATACAACGGCCATTGTTGTGGCACTCAGACCTCGACGGCATGCGGGCTGAGTTCGTCCATGGGGCCGATGAACGTCGTGTGGGTGACGATTTTGGTCAGCATTGTTTGGTCTGTGTTGGGAGCGTAATGGTAAATTGCGTGTTTGGTTATTCACGATACCGCTGAGCGAGTTCTGCGTTATACCTGACGACTGGTTTGGTCATGACTGTTTGCATTCGAGTGTGTTTTACTATTGGATTGAATATTCATACCTAGGTAGAGCTTGTACAGTACATATGCATACAACGGTCTCGTGATGGAAGCGGACTGATGCATCAATACCATCAATATACCACTTTGGATTTCAATACGTCGTTTCAACTGCTGTCTTCTCTCTCTCTCTCTCTCTCTCTCTCTCTCTTTTTTTTTTTAGCCTCTTTCCTCTTTCCCGCATTGAGAGAGAAAGTTGGCTATTGGCTCTTGACCATTGACCTGGTTGCAGATCGATGTACGGAGTAGACCTCTGCTGTTCTCTCCACACCCTAAGCCCTAACCGTAGTCCCATTCGGGCCAAGTGCCGTGCCTGCGTGCGGCGTGCTCTCCGCCCGCCTTTCCGCATCAGCAGCACAGCATCGCGACGCCCCTCCTTTCCGCAGGCAGACAGCGTCAATTGCCTCGATCAGTTATTTGCCCTGCAGAGATCGGAGGGAAGGGGCAGCAAAATACCTTATCTGGTTTGACCTGTTATTGAATTGCGCGGAAGACGAAGACTGCCTACCCCACCTGTCGAGAACAGACTTGAGAGGAACACACCGACTGGACATCTCGACCGATCGATCGAAGACAGAATTAGAAAAAAGCGAGAGAGAAAGAGAGACAGACAGCGCAAGTTTCACCATGGTGGACATTCTCCCCCTCTCGTCCTTCCCCTCCTACATCAACCTCCTCCCGTCCATCCAGACATGCAACATCACCAACCTGCCAGAAAACTACTTTCTGAAATACTACCTCTACCACGCCCTCACGTGGCCGCAGCTGAGTTTCGTCGCCGTCGTGCGGCCCAAGAACGGCTACGCTCATAACAAGAAGAAACTGGGAGGACGACCGGGAGCTGGAGCATATGGCTATGGCCCCGGAGAGGAATACCCCAAGGTGGTTGGGTACGTGCTGGCCAAGATGGAGGAGGAGCCGGCGGATGGGATTGCGCATGGGCATATCACCAGCTTGAGTGTGATGCGCACGCATCGACGATTGGGGATTGCGGAGCGGTTGATGCGGATGAGTCGTATGTCTAGTCCTCACCAAAGACATCTCTACACAAACCATCATTCCTACCAAAATATGTACTTTACTAACGATTATTTTTTTCTTTTCTGCTGCAGAACGCGCCATGGCCGAATCCCACCGCGCCAACTACGTCTCGCTCCACGTCCGCGTCTCCAACACGGCCGCCCTCCGCCTTTACCGCGACACCCTCGGCTTCGAGGTCGAAAAGGTCGAAAGCAAGTACTACGCCGACGGCGAGGACGCGTACGCCATGCGCCGCGATCTGAAGCATATGTGGCTTGACTGGAGTGAGGAGGATGCTAAGGATCGAGAGCAGCAGCAGCAACAACAACAACAACAAAAGGAGAAAGAGAAAGAGAATGCCGACGGGGAGCACCCCGATGAAGGCGACGAGGTCGGCGAGTTGGGGAAGAAGAACGACGGCACCGAAGAGAAGATGATTCGCGTCAAGGTTGGTCGGGGCTTGGGCGTGGGGGATTTGGTTGAGAGGAACGAGGCTGTAAATCGATAGTCGATAGTCGATAGTCGGTAGATCGGTGGATCGGTGGATCTATCGCTCCTATTATTTATTTACTTTTTTACTTCTTGAAAATAAAGTTAGAAAAGATAGACGGCAGTCGGGGCAGACATGTCCAACCTCTTTTCATGGAGATAGATAGATCCGAGTGGTCGTTATCCATTCCATATACACAGATACCTGAATGCACTTATGTACATGTACATACATACATACATACATACATACCTACATACATACATGCTTATTTATACACGCATTAGATCAACAACTATTTATATACAAACATAACTATTTACATACAAACAATCATTGGAACGAATTGGGAGTGATATAAATAAGACAAGACAAGAAAGCATGGTGAAAGTGAAAGAAGATTAATATACTATTATTGCTATTATTATCATCATCATGACTGCTTCATTCCTCCCTCTCTGCTTCCTTCTCTGCTCCTCGAGTGATAATCCCACTCTCCTGCGGCGGTATCGATGAACCACTACCCTTGGTGGATGCGGACGCGGACGCTGCTGTTTTCGTCGCCGCCGTCGAGGATTCCGACCCCGACTCTGAAAAGACTGCTCGTGTCAAGCTAGTTCCCCGACGCAGCTGTTTAGAGTAATGCTTGGCCGCCTTCCGGATCTCCTTTTCCAGCTCTTTTTGAGACTTTTCCACTGCTTTGCGTTGCTCCTTTGCGAGTTTCTGGATTGCCTTCGCTTTGGCGCGCTGTGCGTCGGCCCAGGCTTTGGCTGCTTCCCGGGGGTTCAGTAATGACGGAAGAGATGGTGAAGAAGATGAGCAGGGGGAGGTTGCGCTGGGTCGGAGGTTCTGACCTGGTGCTGGATCTGGTGCTGGATTTGGACCTAGGTCGCTTGCCCTGCGGTTGAAGGTGCCACTCGAGTCTGTAGTCGATTGAGAATCCAGAACATAGACCTCCTTGTCCGCATCAGACTCGATGCTTCGCGCGCTCACCTGACCAGGTCTGACATGTCCCTCCTCGCGACCATGGCCTTGTCTCGACCGCCGTTCTCGCCTGGCTCGCTGCTGCTCTCGGGTCTCCTCCCGCGCGCGACGCTCCACCATCCGGAACGTGTCTCGCAGTGCCCGTGTCTCCTCTCTCATCGCTCGCCGTTGGTGCTCCCGCTGTCGACCCTCTTCAGGCGATTCCCACCGCCCCCAATGCCCCCGTCTCGCGCCGAACCCGCCGCGGCAGGCGCGGAAACGGGCCTCTCGACGGGACTGCTGCAGCACACGCAGCTGGCTGCGAAGCCCGACGGCGGCGGCATGGAGCTCGCGGCCATGGTACGTGTCCAGCGACAGGAGCTGTGCGCGGACAGTCGCCAGATCGGCGGGGTCCAGGTCAGAGACCGTGGAGAGAGAGTCAATCGAGGAGAGAGACTCGACGGATGAGGTTGAAGAGGTAGATGCACGGCGAGGACGGTTGTATCTGGGATTGCTGGCATGGTTACCGTTTGGCGGCCATCCTGACCATACCTGGCGGTGACTGATACTGGAGGCCCAGTTGCTGAGTCGATCTCCGGCCTCCTCGATCTGGCGTCCGCGCATCATGGCATTCTCTTCGATCCATTTCCCGTACTGTAGCGCTTGCTCGCTAATCTTCTCGGCGTACTGTTGAGCCCGAGCGCTGATTTGGGCTGCCCAGGCGATGGGTCCGGATTCCCAGGAAGTAGATTCCCGATGGAAGGAAGAAGAAGAACTTCCATGGAAGTAAGTAGCGGAAGAATCTTGACGAAAGGCCGAGTCATTAGAAGACAACGGAGGAGCAGGCGTGCCAGGATATACATCCCAAGGAGCAAACGGCCTCCACGGACGAGACGGCGATGCGGCGGCTTCAGACTCAACAGGAATCAGACCGTCATCGGCCTGAGGACCAACGGATCGGCGTGACGGCTCGGTCTGAACTGGCATCGGCGCCTCCACAGATCGTGACCGAGCAGGTCTGTTGCGATTTTGGGACGCCTGCGTTGCTGCCGGGTAGCATTCAGGACACAGCGGAGATGGCGGTCCTCTCTCCAAATCCGCAACGTAGACCCAGGAGACCCAGGTCGCACGAGGTCCGAAGAAGCCCTCATTCCACTCCGTCAGGACGGCGGCAATCCGGGCCTCGCGTTCCTCGTCCGTCTCCTGCGGACGGTCCTTGCGATCCCGCTCGATCTCCGCCCGCAGTCGACGCGGCAGACGGTTGGATGACGCTGCGGGAGCCAGATGCGGAGGGAACAAAAAGGTCAGAAACGTGTCCCAGTCATGCTGGGTGATTTCATCCGCTCGCGAGTTCCAGCAACGCGGTCGCCGGGGGAAGTCCTTCCCTTGGCTGCGCGCGTAGATGGTCATGTGGTGGATCAAGGTATCTCGCTCTGCAGGCGAAACGGACGGCAGTGGCCGCTCTGCAAAGTAGGCTGCTGCGGAGGCGAGAGGCACGGGATCTGCCTCCGATCGTGCATCGTCTGCCGATGTCGACGCAGTAGGAGTAGGAGTAGAAGTCGGCAATGGAGCATCACCGCCCCGGAGACGAAGAGGAAGCTGGATCTGGCCTTGTAGGTGAGCGTCTGTAGTGCCAGGCGGAATTTCATCGCTGCCACTGTTGGCGATAATCGACTGCTGCAATGGATCGATTTCGGAGTATGGAGGGGGAGCATCATCCTCGTGATGATCCATGATGAGTCGGGAAATAGATGGAGATGATGACAGATCGAACGAGTCGATAAGAAGAATTCCCGTAGAGAAGATGACAATGATGAATGTCGAAGATAAATCCCTTTCGACAGCTGCTGTTGGCTTGCAACTTGTAAGCTAGCTGGATCTAGCTAAGTTGGAAGCTGTCGTCAATCGGCCGACAAATGAGTAAATAAATCCACGAAACTGGATCGGATCTATTTGAGATGATCTCGTTGACGTTTTGTTTAACTTGTTTAAATCATTCCAGAAGGAGTCGAGTCCGGCGAGACGGGACTCTAGCCCCACCCATATAGCTGGGTATTGTGGAGGCAGTGGACTTGATAAGTGAAAGCTTTATTTATAACAAACGCATTGTTGGATGGGGGAGGGGCTTGGATTGACAGTACAGGACAAGCCACAAGCTGGCACTGCATCAAGCCGCATCAGGTAAGTTTCCTGGAGGTGGTCGGTGGCCGTGTTGGAACCGGTGTACATAGTTCAGCCATCAGAAATGTTGCAGCCTGAGGATTCATGGATGGCTACTTGGTGGAATTCTATCCAGCGGCGCAGCCTCAACTATGCCTTAGGTGGTTAAACCCGGAACTACGAAGGCTGAGCGCTCCTATCTACTGTAATAAACCTCACGAATGAACCAGAGACCCATTGTGGTAACCATCTCGCGCTACGGAGACCATTTGCGCAGGGGATACTCCGTAAACACACTCAGGTTCTGCATTGCTGTTCCAGAGGGTTGTCGTCCTTCGCAGAACAACGTAAGACTATATCGACTGGCATGACCATTCACATTAATTACTGTACTGTATGGACTCAGGTATATAAATCTTGCAAGATGGTAGGTAACAGGCCCAGACCCGTCAAAAACCCTCCCCAAACTCCAGCGCTTGCAAAGCCCAAAAATTTACAATGAATTGTAACGTTGAATGAAAGCGGTCTCTCCAAACTCTGAAAGATGACAGATATTAACAATCACCACGCATCCCCCCAGCCATCCTCGTCCCCCTCATCTTTGGGCCTCGTGTCAATGGTCTTCGTCGGCACTGTCGCCTTCGACGACTTCGTCGTCCCCGTAGTCGCTGTCCGAGAAACGGCTGCAGGTCGCGTGGGAACTTCTTTGGTGGATGCAGACTTGGTCAAACCCTTGGGAAGCGGTTTCTTGGCTTTCGCTTTGGACTGCGCCGCCAGCCAGCCCGCGAAGTCGGGTTCGCCGCCATCGTCGTAGGGAACGGCCGAAGGAGTCCGTCCGGGACTGGGCGTTGCTCGGGGACTCGTCGTTGTATCAAAGAAGGTCTCTTCATCTTTCTGTCCTGTCTGGTCCTCGTCGTCCATCGTCCCCCAGGCATCTGCCCCCCAAGCGTCGTCGTGGTCTTCTTCTGCATGATGGTCCTCCGTGGTTCCCCCAAGCGGTTGGTCAGAAGACGATCGTGCCATAGGAGGAGCTGCAGCATGCAAACTGCCTTTGGAAGTGCTTGACGTCTCTGGTGCAGATGGTTTGGCCGGTCGAGGCGCAGAAGCCGGCCGAGCTGCCTCGGCCACAGCTGGTGTGCTGCCGTTAGAGGTTGGTTGGATCTCGCCCTTGGCGGCAGTAAGCTTGTTCGTGAATGAAGAAATAGCCCATCCGGCCCATGACGTATCATTCGATGTCCCGATGCGCGCAGCATTGTGGTTGTTGGAGGCATCCACAGCGTTGGGTGGTGGCAGCGCAGTATCGGCCATGGTGCTGCTATATTTCCGAACGCGCTGAAGGTACAAATCAAGGGTCTTGTTTGCCTGGTCCCGTACGAGCCTGTGCGTAGTCAGTAGAGGGCAAGTCAACAAAAGATTGGATAGTGCGCCATACTTTTCCTTGTCCAGGAGAGCCGGACATATCACGGGCATGATTTTGCTCGCGCAGTCGTCTTCGGAGAAAAACTCCATCGTCGCCGCGAAAGCGAGAAGAGCAGCATTTCTGGCGTGAACAAACGGATCCCGAATCGCACGGGAAAAGGCAGCAATAAGCACTTTCGATCTCGACTACAATTTGTATCTATCAGCATCCTGAATCGAATATCTCGTTGGACGATCCCTCGAACATACGCTTTGTCCCAAGTTCTTTGCAATCTTGCCCAAGCAAATCGTTGTGTTTGTACGGATGCCCGGCTGCTCATCGTTTGCGGTTCGGGCCAGGTATCGCAGCAATTCACCGTTGATAGTCCTGTCGGACAGTTTGCCAATAACCGTTAAGACGGCCTTGATAGTCTGCTCTCGAACGACGGGGGCAGCATCGGTAAAACCGGACGTCTGGAAATGTTAGCAAAATCCAGCAAGGCGCATACTTCCAAAACTCACCATTTGCGGGAAAATCTTGTCGTTCACGAGTTTCTGAGGCAGGCGATCGATCATCAAGGGCAGATTGTCCAGCAAGCTGACCCGCAAAGCACGGTCAGGATTGGCAAACAAACGAACAATGACAGGAGTCAGTTTCGACGCATATTCGTCGTCGGTGAGCTTGGTTCCAATCTTCAAAATGGCACCCAGAACCTTCGGCCCTCCGCCTCCGAATTCCACAGATTTGAGCAGTTCTGGAAGCACCTTTAATTTGAAGAACTCTTCTGGAAAGTCCTCCGAAAGGCTCTCTAGCTCGCTGTTCACCTCATTAGTGCAATGCCCATTGCCTTTGAGAGGACCGCAGAGCATACTTGATAAATTCCTCTCGCTCTTCATCATTCTTCAGTCCCAAGCTCTCAATATTATCGGTCAACCGGATCAACGGCGTCTCAAAAAA
This sequence comes from Rasamsonia byssochlamydoides, assembly GCF_041956645.1. NCBI lineage: Eukaryota > Fungi > Ascomycota > Eurotiomycetes > Eurotiales > Trichocomaceae > Rasamsonia > Rasamsonia byssochlamydoides. Next base: position 56,235 of record NW_027192440.1, on the reverse strand, counting down.
GCCACCAATCTTCTTTCCCTGCTCCACAAAGTTCGCCGGACTCAGCCGCAACTTGGGGTTGGCATTGCATAGCCGTTTGTAACTCTGATGCATGCTTGGTGGTATATTTGTCGTCTTGCCCAGCTGGTCCCCACCTAAGAAACCACCGTTGAAGACCTCGAATATCAAGATGCCCAGGCCGTAGGAGTCGACGGCTGCCAGAGGATTGCGCTTGATAATTTCCCAGCCGCCTTTGCTGATCTCCGGAGGACTGTACCGAGCAGAGTCGGGTACTAAGCTGCCGTACGTCTGTTCTAGATCAGCATTCGGTTGCTCATGAATCGACTGCCCAGAACGGTAACTCACGTATATGACTGCACCATCGTCATTCATCGAACTGAGGATATCGAACCCTCCCAGCTTCCATTCCCCACTCTCGCTGGTGAATATGGACGAGGCTCGAACGGCGCCGTGGACGGAAGAGGCGTCTTCGTTGATGAACTTGAGCGTAGACTGCCATCCATCGATTAGAACGCGAACGCGCTAAACCCAGAAGTGCAGAGCCTCTACTCACAGCCACAGTGTATAGACCCCATTTCGCCGTCTCCTCGCTCAGACTCTTCCGCTTCACGGCCCAAGACAAAGGCGCAACTCTCTCCGTTACGATGTAGATGTGCGAATCTGTCTATGTCTCGGTTAATAGAATGTCCAGCAAGTTGCAGATTTGCCGACAAAACTGCCTGCCTACCTCAATCGTATCCAACACTTTCAGCACTCCGGGATGCCTCAGGGTTCGGAACTTGCGCATCGCATTCTTGGCCAGCGGAAGGCGAGACTTGTTTCCGGCGATGTCGAAAGTGAAAACGCTGCAGTTGGTGCCATCGTCCTAATGATTTGCGAGGTGTCAGTATACATGTATGCATCATCGCGGAAACTGGTCAGGGACTTCGGGTTCGCCTCACTCGTTTCGTGGCATTATTGAGCGTCCACAGAGAATCGCCGATATCGACCCGGTCGCCGAGTGAGTAGGGAAGAGAACTCCCTTTCGCAATAGCTGAGGCAACGGCAGATTTCAGAAAATCCATGATGAGGTACGGACGCTGCTACTGCTTCTCGGACTACTCCGTATTGTCGTTGCGCGACTTCGACCGCCGCCACGGTGTCTGCAATAGCAACGTGGTAACCGAAATAATTTCCTGTAAAAACAACGGGACCAACAGGCAATTTCGTGCACTGCTGAGGCGAGATATAACGGCCCCGAAACCTGCGTGGCCGTTCTCAAACTCAGCGTTGGCCCCTATCTCGTAAATCAATTTAATTTATTACTGTATGTAGCGCAGCTAAGTTGACCCCTCGGGAGTCGCGATGCGCGCCTGAGGCCATAAATTGGTCCTGTCGCGATCCCCTCTTACCAAAACCGGTTTAGGGCGGATGCTGGGTGGCTTCATTTGACAGCTCGAGCTCAGCTTCAGCTTCTTTCGATTTCCTTCACCTGGTCTTCCATCTCTCTTGTCCCAGAGATCTTAAATGAGAATTTCGACTCTTTACTCAGTTAAGAAACAGCTCAAATGATTTTTCCAGCCACAATACCTTTTCTTTCTACGCCGCAGATCCATTTCAGAGCTAACTAGCACGTGTTGCACCTCAACAGCTTGATATCTAGCTCCTTCTTGATGGTAAGTGCCACTCCACATTCTATTAATCCTTGCTCTTCAAATCACTGCACATTCATCAAGTCACAATCCCCTTCCCCCAAATATCATCTCCAATGATGTGAATCTGGTAAAAGGTCAGACCGCGCAAAGGCCCAAGGAAAAGCCCCCAGTGCCCTCCTGGGCACGGCCCGAAGGTGCTAGCACAGTGTCAGGGGCTTCAGGAACAAAACCAAAGAAAAGAAAAAAAAAAGGCATCTCCAGAAAATGGGTTAGAAAATGAGAGAGCTGAGGACATAACTGTCCTGACTGACTGATTGATGGTCCGTGAGAACTGTGTTTATTTCCCTTCCCATCTTTGTTGTTGCTTTCCTCTTCGCCACCACCCGTTGGTGGTGTGGAATCCCGCCAACAATGTCCATTGCAAGAAGGAAGGAAGGAAAGGAAGGTGGGGGAAGAAACAACCCTTTGTTCTCTCTGTTTTTGATTGTTTTCTTCTTCTTCCATCTCTCTCCTTTTATTATCTTATTTCCTCTCGCCCCCACACAGGCAGGCACATGGTTTTAAAAGGCATAGGGGGCCTGTATCGCAAGGTCCACGATACAGATGCCTTGGAGTCGTGTGCAAATCAAGACAAGAAAATCTTCCCGCCGTGTAACTGGGGTTCCAAGTCCGCTGCACCTCCATGAGGACAAAATTCAGGAACTAAATGGCTTCGGCGGACATGGGTGGCTTATGGAAGAACTGCCTAGAGGAGATGCAAGCAAGACGAAGAAAGAGAAGTTGACGACAACCGAAAATGAAAGGGCAGAGGTGTCGTATTTTCCCTTTCCCCCTTTCCTTTCTTTCTTCCTTGTGCTGGATACTGGAAGGCGTGGAATCTCGCGAAGGCAAACCGAAAACAAAGATGGAGAAAAAAAAATACACCGGTTCTCATAGGCTCATCAGTTTCGTCAGACCAGACAGTTGAAGAGGCACTCATATTCTTTCTTCATTTTCCGGTGTTTGTTTTTTATTCTTTCTTTCCTTTGGCGAAGTCCTCTGAATGTCCCTGGCATTTTGCAGTACCGCGGGTTCGTTCGGTCTTTTCTCTCTTTCGGGCCCAGTATGATGACCGTTGAAATAAACTGAAAAGACCTGAGGAGATTTATCTACCCCCTTCCCTTTGTTTCTCTTTTTTTTTTTTCAAGTTACGCCTACGCCGGACGAATTAACCTCGAGAGGATCACGGCTAACTTGGTTAGTTAGTAATGGAATGAACAGGCTGGACTCTTTGCCACTTTGTGACTGTCTTTTTTCTTTTCTTGTCTACAACTCGTAATCTGTGTTAATCTCTGTACTGAATGAATGTCCTGTCCTGTCCTTAATAAAAGTCTTGTCCATGGAAATTCCAATCAAATGGATCCTGTCATACACATGTAAGCAATATTAAATGGCGTGTGGATCATACAAGTCGCTGCAGCTAGATTACTACAAGATTACCGTACTCATTGCAGTTTTCAACTGATTCAGCAAATGCCATTGCCTACTCGCTAGCTCAGCACTATCTTCGGCAATCGTTGCATATCTTCATAGACCGTACGATGCCTCGCCCTTGCCCTGTCCTATCTGACAAGAGACCCACGACTTGTCTAAGGCATGACTCCCGCCCACAATAGCCACATTCGGCTTCCAATCTCGCTCTGCCACTATTCCTGCACTTCACCCTGGCATTTGGGTAATTCTCGGCCAACGTAAGTCACGGAGTTCAATTTCGCCGCCCACCAAATCTCGTCGTCCTACGGGGAGGCTTTTCCAACCAGGACGACTAACCGCCACCGCACTAGCCTCCAATCTTGAACATATATCAAATAAATCCTAGAGAGTCTCCGGGAGATCCCCACTATATCGAGGGTGTGCGCGTATCGTCAAACTGGCCGGAAAGATTCTTGAGCCGGCATGAGAGCGTCACGGTGCAGAAGAGATATCATGCCGCATGGCACAGCACTTGCCCTTTGACCGTGTCTCACTCCAAGAATAACACCATTCCGATCCCTCACCGAGGTCCGCGTTTGTCCCTACTGGGTCACACGACGATTCTGTTGCATGCATCAGTATCGTTACGAGAGCATTAATATCGTAGGTACCTACAAGCTAATATCCTCATGATCAATGTGATCCAGGTACAGAACCGATGATAGTGAAAATGTAAATTTTCTTGACGTGTGGAACCGAATGCCACGTGAAATGCAAGATATTTGAATAGTGAGCACAGCGCTTGGACAGGACAGGGGTAGAGAGGCTCGAGGTCACCCGTTCCGAGGGATGGAATCAATTGAAGCCCCTTTCGACGGTACAATTTAAGCATGGTTGCTCATTTCGCATCGTCGGTACCTTCGGCAGGATGAGGCCCAGAGGCAGGCGCGGGAGGAGGCTGAGAAGGCATGTGAGGAGGCATCTGAGGCACTTGACCATAACTGTTGCTCGGAGCGCGATGCTGGTGAGGTGGATAGTGCTGGACTTGGTGGGGACTAGACGAGAAGTGAGGTTGCTGTGGGTAGCCTGCTCGCACGGGAGGGACTAATCATGTCAATAAACGAAGCTACATGGCAAGTAGGGTGATTAAGACTTACTGTGACCTGGCTGCTGAGGCACATACATGGGCTGTCCATGTTGTGCCGGACTCATGAACATGACAGGCTGAGGTGGCTGGCCAGGCTGAGAACCTTGGTGCATCATCATCGGTGCGCCTCGACTGGGACTTGGATATCCGCTGTGCGGCTGGGGAGGCGGTGCAACATGGGGATAAGCATGCGCCGGGCTGGGAGAGTACATCTGCATCTGAGGGGTATATGGAGCGGCCATTGCCTGCGGCACTCCCATGTACGGACCGCTGGAAGGCTGCTGGACCATCATCGGCGCACCTATGCCATTCTGCGGGACGAACTGGGGGGCCCCAGGGTATTGGCGCATGTGCGCCGGCTGCGGGGCTCCTTGGTTAACGTAGAACTGCGGCATAGGCTGGCCAAAAGCGAGCTGAGCGTGCGGACCCATTGGGGATGGATAGGCAACATGGCTGTGTTGAAGTCGTGGCGACGGGAAAATCTGTGATGTAGAGGCCGACATCTGCATGCGATGGTGGTCGTCGAAGTGGGCTCCATGGTGCTGCTGGGGATGAAGGTGGTGCGGTCCGTGAGGGGGTCCAGCTGTCGAAGGGACGCTCTGGTGGGCCTGGTGGAGATGGTATGGGAGTTGGGGCTGATGAGGTAAATGGGGATTCGATGAAGAGCGGCTCTGCGGGGAGATCGACGGGACGATAACGGGAGCTTTGAACATGTCCGCATACGTCTTGTCTTCATTTCCAGGAGCGACGTCCCAGGTGGGAGGAGTCCTGTAAGGCGGGGGAATTCCGCCATTGAAAGAATAATCCTTGTCCGTCTGCTCCGCGCTCTCCTTCTTCATGCGTTTGATGGGATTGAATTGGTCCTGGATGGACGGCCGCTCAGAAGCGGGCAGAGGCTTCTTGTTGCCAAAAAAGGCGGACGGACTGGTCGCGCGGGATACGGACTGGCCTCGAGAGCTCGATTGTGGGCTGATAGATACACCTGATGCACCGGGAGTGAAAGTACTCGCGGCCGGATTCGGTTTGAATTCCATGGCCCTGACGTTAAATTTCGTCGAGGACCCAGACGGGGTGTGCGTCTTATTAGGACTGGAGATACCGGACTGATCCGCAGAGGGACCAGACGGCGGGATCCGTACGTCTTGGATGGGTAAAGGCGTCGGGACCGTACCCAACGCACCTTTTTGCTGACGCAGATTATCAGCTAAGCGATGACTGAGCATGCCCGGACCTGTTCGTCCCGGATGCATGGTCTGATGCGGCATCCTACCACCCGGACCAACATGGGGTCCCGAGGGGGGATATCCTTGACGGCCACGGGGGTAGCTCTGGCGATTCTCCGAGGGGGCAGATGGAGGGGCAGGAGTGGGAGTAGCACCCTGAGTAGTAGCGGGCGCGGGAGCACGAGTGGCAGATTTCTGTTCAGAAGACGATGATGCAGCTTGTGCCGCCGCAGCCGCAGCTGCTGCCGCTTTGGCTGCCGCTTTCTCCTCTGCTTGTCTTTGGGCCCTCTCAATGATTTCTTCCTGCTTGCTGGGGTCCTTCGCCAGGATCGGGACGAGATCTCGTGGAACTGGAGTAGCAAGCTTAAAGTTCTTGGAGAACTTCATAAGCTCGTTGAGTTTAATGGTCCGGTCATAGGAGGCCTGGTTGCGCCGGCGCTCCTGCATCTTCAGTTTCTCACTGTTAGCAAATTGTCGGAAGTGGTCCAAGACTTCCGTTTCCACATTCGTGGTGGCACCCTCAGTACGTTTTGGAGCGGCGGTAGCGGCGGTAGTGGTGGCAGCAGTGGTGGTAGCAGCGGTGGTAGTAGGGGTGGGAGCAGTCTGTCCGGCGGCAGCATTTTGTTCGGTAACGGCTGGTCGAGAGGTTGTCGACGGTTTGGCATGTTGCAGTTGCTTTTCTTGCGGGGTATCAGAGGGGACTTCCGTCTTTGACGCCGCCGGTTCCTGTGGTGCAGCATCAGGTCGGGCAACCTGGGCAGAGGTAACAGCCGGCTCGGCTGGAGCCCGAGAAACTGCGGGTTGCTGTTGGCCGGCAGCCCGTCGAGCCGGCGGAGTATATTTATTGGGCTGCCCTGACTGAAGAGGAGGGAAACTGGTATCGTCACGACGGACGCCACTATACTTTTCTTCTTCATCATGACCATCGCCCTCAACCGCTAGGCCACGCTCCTCCTTCACGTGAGGATTGTCCGTCTCGCTATTTTCGATCTCACGAGCGATGCGAGCGGCCTCGGCCTCCTTTCGTTTATATGACGGGTCTGAACGATCAATGCGTGTGGTGTATAGGTTTTCATCATAACTGGTGGTTGCACCGAAGAGTCGTTCATTTGCTTCGAACTGATCCCAGCCAGCAGTTCCCGTGCTCTCAAGGGGCACGTCGAGGCTAGGGTCAGTAGCACTGGGCTCCCAGCGCTGCAAGTTTCGCTCCCGGATGGCCAGGCCGCCGGAAATATCACTGTCGGTTCGGAAGCCGGTGGAAGCACCTAGAGGAGCGTTAATTTGCAGTGACTTCCAGTTGCTCTAATCATGCACATACCATTCGGTTCCTTGGCAGTCATATCTGCCGTGGAGACGTTGGCCACGGCGACGTCGGCAATCTCCTTGATATCAAAAGACATGCTATGATCAGGCGCAGATCCTAGGTAGGGGCTCGCGACGTCACTCAACCCATTGGGACGGGTCTGTTCCGTCTGGGGTGAGACACGCTGGACCATCTTGAGTGTAATAGAGGAGTCATGGGGCTCAAAAGAAGAAGAGGAGAAGATTCCGTTGAACTTTTCTCCATTTTTGGTGGTAATCACCGCGGAGAGGCCCTGGAAAAGTTCAGCAGAGTCCAATCCACTATGACCGGAGGAGACGGTGACTTACAATGAAACTTGTCAACAGGAAAAGGAGACGGTCATGGGCATGGTTATCAGGAGTACTCGATTCTTTGGGCGTCATCGGTTTCGGAGATGCAGCCGACTTCAAATGAGTGGCACCGCCGTTTTGCTGCGAGTAGGAGGTAGGTTTCTGCGTGATCGGGTTCGTTCCCTGAGTCCACGCCTTCTGAGAATTGGAACGTCTGCGAGTGAAGTGCAATCAGTCAGGATATGTCACAGTAGCCGAGAGCGACGGGAATTAAGAGTCTTCTCATTCACGACCAGGAACGATGACAGTTGTCGTAGCCTCGTAGGTGGCACGTGCGGGATTGTCCTCGGAGGACAACAGAAGCAGGGCTTCGGACGGCCGGGCATCCTCCAGAGGACATCCTCCAGGGAATATTCCCGCCAGTCTTGACCGGTCGAGATGGAGAAAAGCTGGGCAAGGCGCGGTGTAGTCCGTAGAACACTGAGTGAGCAACGTACCTTTGTGTCCCATCGCCAGGGCTGCCAGACTGTCGTCGACCACCGTCGGACCCCTTCAAGCTGGCATTTGATCTTAAAGACGGCCGGGCACTGCCAGCATTCTGCGTAGAGGAGTTGAGGGTATTGCCAGAGGCACCGTTGGCAGCTGGCACAGAGTTAATGGTGGAAGCCATCGAGCTGCGGTGTCAAGAGAAGCTCCCGACGTGGACTTTATTTCCCACGTCGCAGAGCCGGAGAACGGAAGGAACACGATGCCACAACACGCACAAACACACCGCCTGGACAACCGGATGAGGGCTGCCTCAGCAGAAAATTAGCGAAGATAAAAAGCCACGGAGCCTCAATGCAAATTGAAGGCAGGGCGGGAAGGTCGGGGAAGGGGGGAAGGAAAAGGTGGAGGTGGAGAAGGAAAGGAAGGAGGGAAGGAGAGGACGTCTGGAGTAGGACCGCAGATGGTGAAGATTGGATTTGGGACCAGAGTGACAGACTGGGAGGAGGAGGTTGTTTGGAACAAGCAGCCAGCCAGAGCCACTGGAGCTCGCTGGCAGCGATTAGCGTGAGACTGGCCCAGGTGGAGACGGGGGAGGCTGGGTCCGTCGGATGATGGGCACTAGGACAACTGGAGGACGGCGAGTTACAGGCGTTCCCGACACGAGATGAAGGATCGCGGAGGGATGAGAGGACTGATGGTGTTGCTGCAGATGTTGCAGGACGCTTTCTGGTCAATGGTGGAGCATGCTGGATCAAACCTTGGAGAGACCCCTCTGGCAGCATCATGACTAAGAAAGACAATTGCTGCTAACGCCTGTAGTCTCTCGGTTGCCGCCGAGCCGCACCACGGCCAGAGCGGCCCGGGGTTAGGCAATGCTCTCTGCAACGGTTGGTAGTATCCATACTTGGTAGTATACAGCACCACATCCAGGCGGCAATTCAAATGTTTGCCTATTATTATCAGGTTAATTTATTATGTCCACTGATGGAGATCGATTTGATCTTTCTGGACTTGGATTGATGCAATCTGCCTCGGTGTGTTTGCACATTCCATCATTCTTACTGCTCATGGCGCCAAGCACGGGTTCCCTGATATCATTGGCCTGCAAGCAACTGCTCTGGACTGTACTGCATAACTAAACCAAGAAAGCACAAATTAACAAACGAAAAATCAAAAAGACCAGAAGACATAAATAGGAAAGCATGAAATAGGAATATGGATAAGAGGTATGTTGGTCTGAGATAGAATCTCGGACAAGACCTCAGATAAAGAAAGAGCGGAATGCAAGCGACCACGTTTCTCTTTCAGTCTTCCATACTTCCGGGGTCGTGTAACCTTTCTTCCTTCTCTGGAATGATCTCTTATATTGTCATCCCCGGTCTCATGCGGAGCATATTTGAAGCATTTGCTGACTGGAATGCAGAATTATTCCTTGTTAAGAGATATCAAAGAGGATGTGCTTTTTTTATCAGTATAGCCGACATATTCGGGAGTTATGGCGCATATCATATTAACACCTTTGAATTGAAACAATTCAGCTAATTGACAATTCTCGACATTATACTATGGGTAGCAGATTCCTGATTTGCACAGGGAAGAAGTCAGCCTGTGTCTTGGTTCCAGCAACACCTACAATAAAGAAGCGAGCCAGTATTCATTTTCTTTGCGGCGTCTGAGTCAGGTCCCCTTTGGGATGTTAGTTTTTAATCAATCCATGAATTTGCTAAGCTACTACCACACATTACTGGCCTTAAATGGTAGAGATCGACTCGTTCATTTGCATCCAGTCGTCAAATACAAGATACATAACCTCCCGACTCAAATTATTTTTTTGTTGTGCCTGCTTATTCATTCGCTCTCTCACGCACAGCCAACTGAGCTCAAACGGCGACAGTCTCAACATTCTCAGCTGTTCCCTTCGACTCCTGCTGCGCCCTGTCTTCTAATTGCATTTCCTTAGCATGCGCCGTACGTGTCGGTGCAATATTCAGGTCCGTCTTCCGGTGGCCGTCCAATAAGTCTTTGCTGACCAAGTTCGCGTAGATGGGGAACACCCAGGCCAGAACATAGAAAGCCGTGGGTATGGCCATCGCCGTGTGGAAGTTTCCTGTTTTGGTAGCCACCGCTCCTGTCATCGGTGGAATAGCGGCTCCGCCAGAGATGGCGGCAACAAGCATACTCCCACCACGCTTCGTATGACGTCCAAGACCTCGGAGTGCGAGAGTGAAGATAGTTGCAAAGCAAGCCTTTGGAAGGACAATCGTCAGAACCGGGACAGGCAAAACGAGACACATATTCCAATTTAAAACGGAACTTACACTCTCGAAGCACAACACCAAGATCAACATCGCAACACTCGTGGCGCCATGGGTCAAGGTCGCACAGAGACCAAACACGAAGCAGAGCCCGAGATACACGGCCAAGATGTAGCGCGGCTTGAAAGCCTGCATGCTTATCAGCCCTCCGGCGATGAAACGATTGAAAGCATATAGGCCCTGGCCGACCGCCAGCAGATTTGCTGAAACGACAAAGTTAGCATTCAGGATCTCAAAAATATGGATCTTGTGAGCCTACAGGATGTGGCGGCGCTGTAGCCGGCTTCCTCGCAGAAGTTGATAAAGTAGTTTGCAACGGCAACTTGTGCGCCAACGTAGCAGAACTGGCTCCACACTCCAAGGAAGAGATTGTACTGCTTCCGGAAGGGACCAACTTCTCCATCAGAGATGTCCTGCTCCTGCATGTGCATGTCGGCATCTGTGACCTCAGGCATTGGCGCGATGTAGAAGAGAATAATCAGGAGGGCAACGAAGCAGGCCACGCCGAGATAGACCCATTGGACGTTCTTAAGCCCTTGTTGCGTGTCAATGGTCTTGGCGAAGAAGACTCGAGATGCAAGCAGAGGTGCCACGAAGGATCCCACTCCCTGGACTCCTTGGGCAAGATTCAGCCGGATTTCGGAGTATCGCGGAGGACCGCAGATGGAGAGGAAGTTGTCTGCGCCAGTTTCCAGAGTTGAAAGACCGGCTCCGACCACGAACATGCTGCCACAGAAGCCTCCAAATGAGGCCTTTACTCCGCTAGGCCAGAAGAGGAGACAGCCGACCGTAAGGACCGCAAGCCTGTTATGATTCGAATTAACAGAATGTCGGAGGAGATTTGATTTGAAGCAGCATACCCGGTCATGAACGTGACTCTAAAGCCATAGCGCCGCAGAATCCATCCAGAGATTGTCAGCGGGCAGAGGAAGTACGCGCCAAAATATGCCGCCGATAGACCAGAGGCCTCGCTAGCGGTGATGTTGAGATCAGCTTGAAAGTGCGAGTTGAGAACGTCAAGCAGGCCATAAGCAAATCCCCAGAGGAAGAACAGAATGGTAACTATCTCAGAAATGTCAGTGCTGGAAATATTCGACAGTGCGGTACTGATCATCACAGGAGAACGCACCAAGAAAACAAGGGAATAAGGATTGCTTGAGCGTTAGACCGGCACCCTCGGTGATCGCCTTGTCGTCTACGACGATGTTGCGCTGCCACATTGTGAATAGACTGAGATTTCTGCACCGACACGCAAACAGTCGACCGAAGAAAGACAATAATGTGAGAGTGTTCTACTTGAACACCCCGAGAGATCGTCCCCATTAATACATGCCCAATTCGACTCCATGCTTTAGCCAGTCCGGGTACCATCAGACACCACTCTCTCGGGATAAAGCACACCGAGGGGAGAGAGCTTGTTTTGCGGGTTGGCGCCAGACCATTTGTCGGGTTTTCAACCTTTCGAGTCATAGGTAACTCTCCCGATATGAGACGATGCCGGACGATGCCCCGATGGCGTGGCAGAGTCTGTTACTTCCTCCAATGAGTTTGCGGCTTTGCGAGTAGTGGTGCGCCCGTTACTCCGTACTTTCGGTCTGAATTAATTAAGTGGCTAGATTTCCGGGGCCCCCGCTTCCCCGCGTTCCCCGCGTGGCCCACGTTTTGCTTTTCCGACTTGAGGTTGCTTGCTCAGACGGCAATGTTTTCTTCCCGTCACGCTGACACGCCAGGATGCTGCTGCGGCGTGGAGTCGCGTTGCAAATCCCTGGCAAAAGCAGAGAGCTCAACTACTCGATGCCTGCTTCTTTAGTCCATTATAAGTACGGAGTACGTCTGTCCATCTTCTCCTACAGTTTTGCACTTCGATATCTGGCTTTTCGTTTAGGTGGATACAATGCATCAGCCTCTAATTGCATCTATTGCTGCAGTTGCAGCACAATTATTATCTTTCACGCAATCCCTTACTCTGAGCACACCCTCGCATCACCTCAACGTGGCTTGTCTCCAGTAACAGTAACTACATATCTGCAACCCTTCAGCACTTGTATTATTATACTGTCCAATACTCCTGTTCGAAAAAAAAGAAAAAAAAGTCGATGATGATGATATATGCGCTGCATTTGAAGATGAGGAAGGGAAAAGGGAGGAAGCCAGAGTCTTTATATCCTCACTCTTTGTCCCCTTTCTCTGTTTTAGCGTCACATGGCAGGAAACAGTGCCTGTATTTATATATCTGCAGGAGCATGACGCTTTTCATAACATTCCACCGTATAACCGACTCTCATTTGATAAAGATGGAAGCTGATGGTGGATTCCTGGCAGATCGTCCAAGTTGTACACACAACTTTCCCAGGATAAGAAATTGTTAATTGTCAGATGGGCCCTGAACCTGCTGAAATTGAGCATTGCTACCTAGGTGGACTGGACTTGAAAAGCAAATTTTACGAGCTGTGTTTTGCCTAGATTATATGCCAGTAAGTCTATTGTTGGCCATTGACAAGAAGCATAATTATGAGTTACCAGTCATCTCTGCCGTCTGCGACGACTAGAGGAGTTCTATCCAATGTTCAGCCGGCTGGCAGTGGTTATCTAAAAAAAGAAGTGGGATAAGAAATTCCTGCGTTACCCTAGGGTCCAGTTGAACAGAGACTTGCGGCTGGCAGAGATTGTTGTAAGTCAGTGGGAGCAATCAAGACATGGCAAACCGTGGTGATTTGGCTTTGTTCATGACAATCTTAGGATGGCAGAGAGGTCATTAAAGATAGGGGTGATATCTCTTTGTGTCTCACCATTTAATATTGGTATGCAGGCAAACATATCAGTACAATATGGACTCTAAGAGCTCCCTTCACCCCTTAATGCTCAGGGCTTGTTTAACATCCCTGGGGAACACCTGAGTGACCAGGATGAAATACAGCAAGGTGCCTTCTCAGGAATAACCCTTGCGAAGAAATTGCAATTGTGCCTCATTCACTTGTCGCGTCGAATAAAATCTACCACTATTGCATAATACTTATATTAGTAAAAATCCAAAATTATAAAAATAGGCTATTTATATCTCGCGATGAGCTAGAGCAGCTAAATACTACGGAGGAATTAAGGTATATAAGTATATGGTGAAGGCCCTATAATATAATTTGAGACCAGCAGACTCCTATTGGGTCAGTAGACAGTCCCAGATGCAATAGATGTACCGTCTAAGAGGTCGTAGGTCTAAAATGGACTAGGTTCAGCGCATGGTCCTCACCACGGGGTATCAGGGAAGACAGACAGTGATTGCCAGTCAGTGAATTTAGATGAAGAGTAAATATAAAGTCAATGTTTGGTTTCTTATTGTCAGCACCAAAGATATCCGCATTTGAAAGACATTTTGTGATTTGAGTTAGGGTTAGACATATTATGGGGCCTGGCTTAAAGAAAATACCTTGGGAGTTAGGACAAGGTTCTTCTACCGCCGATCCTATCTTATCCTGCGAGTTCGTCAGATAAGGAATAGCTTGATGTGGAGTCTAAATCGCTATGGGTTAGTTAATATTAGGTATATACATCAAACTACCTAGGTAAAAGCACTGAAAAGAGTCAATAAAGATGGCTTTGCAATTTGTCACAGGGCTATAAAGGAGTCATGCCAGAAATGTACGTGAGGAGCCCGCCAGCAATGCAAGGAGATAATATCGGACACGATAAGCCATTAATAAATGTGTCTTGAATTGGAACAATCGGTGACACGTACGGAGTACAATGGCTTGAATGGAGAGGGATATTGACAGGGAAAAAAGAAATTCACTGTCTTCGTAAATAATTCCCGGAAAAGGTGCAATATGCTGTACTACAGCAGCTAGCCAAATAATCTTCGACAGAGCTAGTGTTCTCTGCCAGGGCATGATTCCATGAACTAGCACAAATTTAGTAAATCCTCAACGGCCATGGAAAAAGATATTCGGGGTGGAAGAACTCCAGAATAGGCCACCGCAATGGCCATGCAACCAGTCCTTGCAGCGAAATTGCATCAGGATACTCCGTACTCCGTACCGCATTTTCAAAGCTCATTATTCTGTAGAAAAAAGTGCAAAATCTGGAGGATTCTCTGTTTTCGAAATTGCAGTGGCTGGGATGACGGATCTTGGCAGGACGTTCTCAAAGCAGTTTAAGGGCCGCCCCAATCGAACCCGTGACCCACAGCTCCGCTCTCGCCAGGGGACGAACCTCATTGAGGCAGCTTCTATGGTGACCTCGGGAGGGTCATCTTATTGCATCGCCAGCCCTCTGTCTATCATCTTTCCTCGCCAGTTCCTAGGACGGTTGACCTCTTTTCCACACATCACTGCCGTCTCATGCAGTCCTCATACTCACAATCTCGCTCCACGGGGCGCCCATCGGGCAGTGACTCGACGTCCACAATCGGAAGTGGCATTGGGGGAAGCATGTCCTCCCAAGGGCCCGGCCCTCGCAGTTCCTCAAGTTCTGCAAGATCTCAGTCATCGAGGAGTGGAGTGGTAAGTTCGCTGGGTTTGCGTGTCTGCCATTCTTGGGCCAAGCAAGTCTTACTCACCCGCGTCCTTCTAGCAGCCCGACAAGCAACTGTCTCAGATCGAGAAGAGCGTGACCCATCTCTTGGTAGCGACAAAACAACTGCTTGAGACCTTAACACAATGGTCCCGCGGGCAGGCTACGGAGAACGAGGTTTCCGATGTCTATGTGCGCCTTGGATACGAATTCAACCTGGCATGCCGAGCGTTTGCGGCTATCGGAGTCGATACGACCGACCTAGGACCTGTGCCCGATCTTCTTCGGACCATCCTCGAAGACACTCTCAGTCAGGATGCTTCACCACAGAGTCTTGACAGATACCTGCCGCGGATTCGAGATATCATTATCAACTTGCTCCATGGCCTCAAAAAGAAGCAGGCACGATTACGGTCGCGGCAGGCCCGGGAAGACAGCAAGCCGTTCCCGGCGAGACAAGCGAGCTCTGGAAGCGTTGGTAGCAGCGAAGCCGGCGTGTCACAGACGGCGGAGGAGTCGATGCCTCCTCAGTCTCCTCATAAACGGCCTTCATCGTCTTCATCATCACGTCGGTATGGAAGCAGTGGCTCTCTTGAAGGCCAGCCTGCAGTGCCCCGGGATCGAGCGAATGGGAGCTTTTCCGACAGGGAAGCCTCGAGGCGGGAGGCCCAAAGGGCCCTAACTACGCCTACGCCAAATTCATCTTCGTCCATGTCGACACCAACGATGCAAAACCTCCCTGTCCAGTCGCCTTACTCGGAAAACGAACCATCTTCCGGACGGGCTCCTTCATCTTCTGGCTATCAGGCCTATCCGCCTCCACCGCCTCCTCCAAAGCAAGATGATGCATTGGGTGCTTTGCAAAGAAGTGGCGAACTTGAGCGACGTGCTTCCCGCCGATTTTCAGCATATCAAATACAAAAGCACCTGGGCGCATCTTCCAATGGGGTTCCCATGCTTCCATCCCAGAATTCTCCCATGCCAAATCGAGGCCGTGATGTGCGGGAATCTTTGAACGCGGTGCGTCTTCGTGGCTCCTACCTCCATACGAAGCAACGCTCGATTAATCGGCAGGAGTCGTCCCCGAGCAGGGCGAGCCAGACCCCCGCTGCTCCGAGCATCGCAGAAGAGGGTGAGGATGGACGCTCAAACCTTCACGTTGTGCCCCCGGCCGAAAGTTCGACCGATGAGAATCATGGGAGTCCGACCCCAAAGACTCCTGCAGACAAGCTTCGTGCCCCTGCGGAATTGGATGGTCGCGATGTTCCTGGTGGCTCTTTACCCGACCTTCCTCGCCCTCCTGAAGGAAACTCTCTCGCCGAGGGTTTTGAGCCCAGTAAAGGCTCTGTGACTGATGGGGCGGCGACACCTGCGACCCATCGTCGTGGTTCTTCCGCCGCCGTGTCGACTCCTCCTCATTCTCAACCATTTATTCCGGACCAATCTCCCTCTCCCGGGAAGGAGCTTACCCTGTTTTTACAATATAAGAGCAAGATCAAGAAATACGTTATCCCCGAGGGTTCTACTGGTTTGACCCTTGGAAGACTCCAACTGGCTTTCATCGAAAAGTTTGCATGGAACATTCATCAGAACGGTGTTGACCTGCCCGAGATCTATATCCAAGATCCTATATCTGGCGTTCGACACGAGCTTGAGGATCTCAGTGACGTCAAGGACCGTTCAGTTCTCGTGCTGAATGTTGAGGTCCTCGATGAGGTCAAACGGCACATTGATGATGGATTGGGCGGTATCCGCCGCATGATCGAAGGCGTGAAAAGCGCCCTTGATGGGCAAGAAAATGTCTTGCAGCGAGTTTCCGAGCGCCAATTGGAAGCAGCAAAAGAAATGGCCCGTCTCGCAGCGGCTCCTCCAGTGTCGGGAGGATTCTCAAAGGGCGGTGTGACGTCAAAAGGATCGATTTCAGGGAATGACAGTCACCTGGCAGAGTTGCAGAGCCTTCGACGTGACCTCGCAGTTTTGCGTCAGACGTACTCCAACTTTACCTCAGATATTGCGGCGTCGATGAATAACATTCGGGCCAAGGCAAACAGCGTCAAGACCGCAGCAGAAATTGTGTCCACACCATCTTACGAGGGTGATGCTGGCCGTGCTCGTATCAACGCTGGAAAGAAAGAACTTGCCGATGAATCCGAGAGGCTGGTTGGGCGCGTGGATGACCTCCAAGACTTGATCGAGGACCTCCGCAAGGATGTCGTCAGTCGCGGTGTACGTCCTCTCCCTCGACAACTCGAAGCCGTAAGCAAAGATATCACCGCTGTGACCAAAGAGGTCAAGAAGATGCAGGAGTTCTTGAAGCGCGAGAAACCTATTTGGACCAAGATTTGGGAGAAGGAGCTGCAACTTGTCTGTGAAGAACGGGACCAGCTCACGATGCAGGAAGATCTGGCCGCAGATTTGGAGGACGATTTGGAGAAGGCTGCCCAAACGTTTGCGCTCGTCGAGCAGGCCACGCGACAGCAGAGCATGCAAAGTGCTAATGGAGGCCCCGTGCTTCGCAGCACGTCCCGCAGTCTCGCTATCGACCCAACTATCGATCCTATGAAAGCGAAGGATGATGTTCTCGGTGAGGTTCGTGCCCTTCAACCGAATCACGAATCGCGGCTGGAGGCCATCGAGCGAGCGGAGAAGGCCCGACAGAGAGAGCTGGAGAGCCGGCGAATTGATCTGTTTCAGAAAGAACTGGGCGAGTTCGTGAAGGAAGGAAGACTGAAAAAGAGTGGAGGTGTGGAGGAGGCCGAGAGATTGCGTCGAGCTAAAGACGAGCGTATTCGAAAGGAGGTGTGGGAAAGGCAGCAGGCCCGAGCGGCGGAGTTGGAACAGATGGAGAAGGAGGCCTCAGAGACAGCGCAGCATGAAGAATCGACGAACGAGACTCAGCTCGAATCCACAGACGCTGAGAAGACATCAGACACTGCGGGCGCGGAACCAGCGCAAGAAGAATCAGCTGATACTCCGGCGGCTGAAGAAGCTGGTGACCCCAACAAGGAAGAACCTGCAGGGGAGGAAAGTGCACCAGATCCTCCTGGTATGTAGTTCCATCTACATCTACTGCTTGGCAGTACCCTATGTGGGCCTGACTGGCGATGCAATCAGTGTCCCCAAGCAAGCGAAAGTCGTGGCTGCCGTCCATCTTTTCCAGCTAGAGGTCCGCTCCAAACCCTTCTACGGGCGTCTTTTAGCTGCTGCACCATTTCCTATTTCTTTTTTTCTACCTGTAATTCTTTGATCCACTGTTTCATTTCTTTCTCTTTACGTCTCCCCGTTTTTTGCCCCTTTTCTTTGATGATACAACTCATGTATGCCCCACTCCTGTATGTCCGTATGTCTTGCCCACTTTCTGATGTTTTTGTTCAATGCACTTCTTTTTGTCTTGGAATGCTCATATTTCGTCTACCACATCTAGATATAGCATTCCCCTTGTGAGAATGACCTTCCATTGTCTCTGAATCTGCCATGTCATTTGCTCTTTGAGTTCCCCTGATTCTTATGATGTATTGAGGATACCCCGCCCGTGTGTGCTTTTGTAACAAGAATCAGTCTCATTCAAGGTCTGACCGGCTTACACTTTATGACCTCTTTGTGCCTAGATTGGATATGATTCATGGACAAGTCTGTTGGTAGATCGTGTTCTCTTGATAATTGCATTACATTCGTTTCTGTCTTCCATTCAACAGTCTTGGACAGTATTTAGTAGCTTTGCAGAAGCTGGGCATATCAAGAAGCAACAGAAATTGGCGCTTACGACTGCGCCTGTGCCACAATTATATGCTGTCCATTCCAGTATATCTTCATCAAGTGGCAGATAACTGGCAGATACAAGTGTCGGCTCCTTCCGTGTTGATGTGGGTCCAAGTGTGACGTGCCAGCTACCTAGGTGGAGACTTTTGTTCCTTATCAGGAAGGCGGTGAGAACTATATACCGGCAGAACGACGCAAGCTTCCCCACTATCATTGTTACTGTCCCAGCCTTCTGATTTCTGCTCGCCAGAATATATTCGTCAACCAGTTCTTTTCTTCTTTTATGCGGGTATATATTGTTTTATGACATCGTTTCTGTAGTATACTTGTGACTTGGTTTTGTTCCCAAAAGTATCCTTCCTCAATCCTTGAATACAAACGCATCTTCCTATCCGAGAGCTTGAACCGACTCGCCCAACTTCATTCAAACACGTATATAGAATAGCCTGCCTGGTCCAGGTATGCTGCTCTAATTTGTGGGTGGGAAGTTGGATGACAGAAGCTTTGTCAAGGGACGGGACTGAATGTATGTTGCGACCTTCTACCTCATTAGGTGATTTCATTCTAATTGAAGCCCATACATGCAGATAGAGACGGATGCAATGCACCTGTGGAATATACGACCTTTCTTTCTATTCGCGCTCCTGTTCAGATCTGCAATAGCCTCCTCTGGCGTAAACGCTGTCGATGATGTTCTCACAACACGAGAGTGTGACGGCTCCAGCAGTCCGTCGTCTGATTTTGGCAGAATACAAAGACAGAATGCTATCATCGAGGAGAGGCTGGCCCAGCAGAAGATCGGTGGTGTGCGGAAGATGAGTGACGATGAAGGCGAGAAGTTCTTTTTTGATTACTGGATCTTCAATGATGATGTGGAGGTATATAACCTGGGGAACATCAGCGTAGCTCCAAGAAGAGGTTCGGACGACTCTGTCTGGTCGAATGCGTCAGTTCCTATGCAATTTCGACCTGCCTTTCCCTTACATACGGACGAGCAAGCGGAGTTGTTCCGTCTGGCGGAGCGCTATTCCGGTCCTGCTAGACGGGCTTTGTCGATGCTGATGAAGCGGGATTTCAAGTGTCCTACCGGCACGTTCAGCTGCACTTCGATCAACCAACCGGACTTCTGCTGTAGCGACGGTGATACGTGCCAGCTGATCCAGGACACGGGCCTTGGAAATGTCGGCTGCTGCCCACAGGGCGAGACGTGCTCAGGAGGCATCAGCTCCTGCGGTTCGGGATATACCAGCTGTCCTAGCAGTCTGGGAGGCGGATGCTGTATCCCGGGGTACGAATGTGTCAGTGGAGGATGTAAGAATCCGGCATCGTCCTAGTTGTTTCTATGAGGCTTGTCTCAGCTGACAAGATTCTTTATTCAGGCGCTTTCGTGTCGACCTACACAGTGACTGAGTATTCCACAACACTCATCATCTCTTCAACAGTGACGACGCCAGCATTGCCTTCCACAACGTTCACGTCGTCAACGAGTAGCACAAGCACGACGAGTACTACCAAAGCCTCTACATCACCCAGTCTCACACCGCCTGTACGTCCAACGACCGAATCTCAAACCATCACTACCATCACGTCTGCTGCCTCGGTCTGCCCTACAGGCTTCTACGCCTGCTCTGCGGTATACCAAGGCGGCTGCTGCCGCATCGGCCGCGATTGCGACACGACGTCCTGCCCGGTAACGTCGTCGACCACCGTGCTCAATTCAGATGGCGTCACGGTTGTCGTGCCTGTGCCTACTGCTTCCACTGCCACAGGCGGTTCCTGCGCAAGTGGCTGGTTTAGCTGTGCGGCTACAGTCGGCGGCGGATGCTGCCCGAGCGGATTTGCGTGTGGATCATCGAGCTGTACGGCCTTCGCGTCGGTAACCGCAACCGCAACCGTCGCCAAGTCCCAACCCGGAAATGGAAGTGGACGGAACAAGATGGACTTGAAATATTGTCTCGGAGCTTGTGTGCTGGGAGCGTTGCTCTTTTTGCTATGAAACACGAAAACCTCTGTTCATGAACGTTTTTATCATTGCATTGTCGTTGTATATATTTTTCGTTTCCTTCCCCCTCGCATGGTATGGCGCTTTACGAGAGCATGCATTGATGAAGAGACATCGTTACGATCTAGAAGAATTTTCAATGGATGAATGAGCTCTATATTTATAAATAATATCAACTTGTTTGTGTACGGAGTACCTTTTTTGTATTTATGCCTGCTGCGTCCTCCACAGGTCAACTGGTCAAGCGTTCCCCGTGGGGCTGTCGAGGAAATCTCGTGGGGCTAAAAGAGGCAGGCTGTTAATGCGTTTTCTCTGTCCCGCCGGACTCCCGCGGCGTCTTTAGCCGGGCCGGCAGTCAAGGATCACCGCTCCCCGAGATTGGTTAACGAACTCCGAGCGTTGACTTCACCCTCCGCTCTCCACACGATCAAACTAAACTCATCGCATCTCCAACTTCCCCCTCAACTCTCCAATCTTTGCTCTCTTTTTCTCCTCTCTTCTCCTCTCCTCTCCTACCGAGCTCCTCCAACCCTGCGACTCGACCGACACCCCTTTTCTTTCCTTCTCTGCCTCTCCTGGTGGTCGTTGTCTGGTTCCAATCTCTATCTACCCGCGTGTGTGCTTTTTCCCGGAATCAGTCGCCGATAACCGGATACCGTAACTCTCCGCACGGTGTGCACCACCCACCATGTCGTCGTCCAAGAAGGAAACGAAGCCTCTGCCCTTCATTTACCAATTCGCCGCCGGTGCGGTGGCTGGTGTGTCTGAAGTAAGTTCCAATTCATTTTCATATCCTTTTTTTTTGTTTGGTTTTTTGGTGGGTATACCGTTTGCTAACTGTCTTTGCTAGATCCTTGTGATGTACTTCTCTCTCTCTAACTCCCTTGTTTCCTCCTCTCGCCATGCGTGGGGACATTCTTCCTTGCCGATTGTCCAGTTAATTAATATAACTTCATGATTAGGTACCCATTGGACGTCGTCAAGACACGAGTGTATGTTGTCCCGTTGTCCCTCTTGCTTTTGAATTTTCAGAAGGCTATTCCGTCTATCTATTTCCACGAGGGAAGGTTCTTTCGCTAACACGGCTGGTGCGACAGTCAGCTGCAAAAGGGTGCTGGAACCGGCGAGGAGGCGTACAAGGGCATGTTTGACTGCTTCAGCAAGATCGTCCGGAATGAAGGGTAAGTTTTTCGCGGCCAATTCTCCCGTCAGGTTGGGTATTATGCTCATGACGGACGTATCTAGTTTCTCTCGTCTCTACCGTGGTATTACCGCCCCTATCCTGATGGAGGCTCCCAAGCGTGCCACCAAGTTCGCCGCCAACGACAGCTGGGGCGCGTTCTACCGTCAGCTTTTCGGCGCGCAGAAGCAGACTCAGTCCCTGGCCGTCCTGACAGGTGCCACCGCCGGTGCGACTGAAGCGTTCGTCGTCGTCCCCTTCGAACTGGTCAAGATCCGTCTGCAGGACCGTGCCTCGGCAGGCAAGTACAAAGGCATGCTGGATGTCGTGACTAAGATCGTCCGGGAAGAAGGTCCCCTGGCGCTGTACAACGGCCTCGAGTCCACCTTGTGGCGCCACATCCTCTGGAACGGCGGCTACTTCGGCTGCATTTTCCAGGTGCGCGCGCTGCTACCCAAAGCGGAGGCCGGGAACCGCTCGCAACAGATCCGCAACGACCTGATCGCCGGCACAATCGGCGGCACGGCGGGCACGATCCTCAACACGCCCATGGACGTCGTCAAGTCGCGCATCCAAAACAGCCCTAAGATCCCTGGCCAGGTGCCGAAGTACAACTGGGCGTGGCCCGCCGTCGCGACGGTGTTCCGGGAGGAAGGCTTCGGCGCGCTGTACAAGGGGTTTATCCCAAAGGTGCTACGACTGGGTCCCGGAGGCGGTATCCTTCTGGTCGTGTTTACGGGTGTGATGGACTTTTTCCGGAAGATGCGGGGGGAGTAAACTAAACTAAAACACAAAAACCAAAAATAAATGACTTTTCAAGAAAAAGGGGAGATTTTTTTTTATGATCCAGTGAAAGAGAAAGCTGTCACGAGAAGGTACGAGAAGGAAGGAAGGGGAGACGAGTCCACTCTCCTCTCCCTCAATGAGTGATGCTGAGTGATGGACATGACACGACGACGATCGATACCCGCGAATTATTGAACCGGGAAACCTGAAGAAAAAAAATTTTCCTCTCTTCTTGGAAGAAGCAACAGGGATCGACACACGATTGGCGGTCATAGGGTCAGGTAGTGATGGAATGAATGTACATTTTTCGTTTTTCATGTTTTCTTTTTCTCAGCTTGAGAAATCGCCCTGTCTGTCAACTATAAGTACGTTTGTTTTGGTCTCTTGTCGACTTTGACTTGATAGATAGATAACATCATAGATCAGATAAAATCAGGTCAGATCAGATCAGACTTCTCGGTCCGGACTGCCTATAGGCTATACGTTGATTTTCATATACCAGTTTATGATTCATAGTGATGATGATATGTATGTAAACTTGCATTTGTAGGTAGGAGCTTGGTAGTGATCAGACCGGTTGAATAAAACATACCATACCCAGGCCACATGTGAATAAGAAACACAGTAAACTACCAACTGGATAAGATAACATGACAAGCATGTATTGACAGGAAAAACTAAACCAAAAACCACAAACTGACTGGAAATGCTGTCAACTCGCAGAAATGATCAAATATTAAAAAGAAATAGGAAATAAGAGGGGAAAAGGAGAAGGAAAAGGAAATCGGGGGTATCGATAATAATGCGTAGATATGTAAAGCAACAGGGAAGGCAGTCCGCCGACATATCGCCACACACGAACACTTCCAACAGTGCCCACATCCATCACAGCGGACTGTCATATAAAGGGAGAGCGGATGCTCTTCAAGATGCAAGAAAAAAAAATCAGAGCCAATGAAATATCCCATGAGATAAAAAGCAGTCGGCAACAGATCATGACCCTTCCAATCACCCCAGATATTACACCCACATGAACTCCAGAGACAAGATAGACTCAACGAGACACAACCCATGACATGACCAAACTGACAAAGAGATGGGACATGAAAATGACAACAATGACCAGGAGCACAAACTGGCAAAAGACGGATCTCATATCGATAGAAGAATAGAAGAAGAAACGTAATTGCAAAGATCAGGCATGGAAACAACAAAAGAAATCCCGTCTACGCCAGTGATCCTTCCCTCCACTTGACGCCATTTATGCAACCTCTTCATGACATGGATTGGGAGCCGAAACGAGATCGTCTGGGACGACTCGTCTAATTCATCTCCATCGAGTATTCATCCTCCTCCTTGAAGCTCATGCCAGCGTGACCGGAGCTGTTCCAGAACTGAGGCTGACCCGCTCCGCCACTGTTGGTACCGCTTCCGCCACTGTTGAATCCCGGACTCAGGCTTTGCGAACTCATGGTTCCAGTATTATTATTATTATTCTGGAGGGGTTCGCCCGCCAGGTTGGTGTGTTTTGGGACCCGGAGCCCACTGCCTGGACCCCGGCTGTACTGGAAGGTACTCGGGTCGTTCTTCTCCATCGCATCGAGCAGCTCCGTGCGCATTCTCTTCTCTTCTTCCGTCTGTTCAAAAGGCCAGGTCCCACCCAGGCTCGTGATCAGCTCGGCCAATTCGGATTCCTGCTGAATCTTCACGTGGAGCGCCCACATGAGGTCCCTCATCCAGCCGACTGCGCCATTCAAGATATCGCCCTTGTTGGGTCCTTTCTCCTTCTCTTCGATGGGGAGACCCATTGTGATGTTGCCAGCCGTGGCGCGACGACCGCTGCCGCCGGCAAGGAGAGAGGTAGCGTTCGGTGGGCTCATGCTGGTAGCACCGGCCGACGCCAGACTCGAGTTGTTCAGGAGCTGTTTCCGCACCTTGTCATCTTCCAACCGATGCTGCGGCACGAGATGCGACAGATCCTGGATCCTTTCGTTAATGTTGTCGCGCCGTCGGCGCTCCACCATGTTGTGGGAGGCCCGCCGCCGCCGCCGCTTGGCTTCCTGAGATTCAAGAGCCTGGGCAGTCTGGGCATCCACCTTGGTGGGCAGCGAAGCATGCTTGCCGGACTTCAGGATCTCGGAGATGCCCGCGTGGTGGGAGTGATGGCCTGGCGATGAGATTGGTGACTCGACAAACGAGTGCGCGCTTCCTGGAGTTCCATCCCATTGGTTGGATAGGGTCTTCTGATGACGATGCTGCAGATTGGCCGCGCGGATCGGTTGCGAAGGAAAGCTCCCCGATTCCGGAGTGCCCAGGGTCAGACCACCAAGGGCAGGCGTCTTAGGAGTCATCGGGGTCCGGATATCAGAAGACGAACGATCGAGAGCTTGCAGACTCGGCCGTGCTTTGGCGTTTAGGAAACTCTGGTCAAAGTGGCTATTCTGCAGGTGCGATGGCACGCTTTGCGACTGCGGATTCATGGGTTGGAACTGATCGTAATTGAAGCTACCGTTAAGGAAGGGACTCTGAATGGGAGCGCCATCGGGAGTGTGGGAATACATTTGCGTCATCTGACTCTGATGGCTCATCGATAAGACCGTGTTCTGACGCTGGTCCTGGAGGAAGCCCATCCCATCGGAACGCTGCATCCCATTCTGGCCGTTGAGGTCGAGGTCGAGCAGCTCATCTGTACCGATTCCCGAATTTCCCAGGTTGAAGCTCGCAGACAGATTTTGCTGCGAGCCAAAGGACGGGTAGGGCATGAACATGCTATTGTGCATGCTCAGCTCGGAGGGATCCACGCCCTCATTCCCATTTGAGTTTCCAAAGTGGTTGTCAAACTGTTGGTCCGCCATTCCGTACCCTGATTGGGACATCATGAAATGGCTTGAATTTCCGTTCTGGTCTTGTGGTTCACTCTTCACAAAACTGGCCTCCGCCATATCCAGACTTAGAATGCCGACTCTCTGCGGGGCGACTAAGGAAAATCTCCTATCCAGAATATACCCTCAGATGGATCAGTGGTCAATGGGAGTCAGGAGAATCTCTCTTGAGAAGGCAGCATAGAGCAAGCGATTTAAGTTTCGAAAAAATACTGGTGGATGGACTGGTCATATATGGCTAAGCCGAAAATCATTCAGACCAGATGAGTCGACACTTAGATTTGTTGATAATACAGTCGGTACGGGTGAGGCGAGGTCTGGAATGCTCTGATCTGGTCGCACAAGAGTGCTGGACGGATGGCGGTCACGGAAAGTGGGGTCGGGAGTAAATCTGATCAAGTAGTTGTTGAGGACCTCCTAGATAGGGGGTGAGAGTCAGTCTCAATTGGCAGACGTGTGTGGGCCAAACAGCCCAACGTCCGAGGATAGTGATCAGAAAAAAGGCCCCAGTCGAGGAAAACCAGAACTGTTCATGCGCCAGTAGCACCAACGGTTGTTGTTGGTAAAGCCATGAGAGTCTCTTTCTCCACGAGGGTTTCAAGAAGGTGGAGGTGAGATGGATATAATTTGCGATGAGGTCGGAGGGAGAGATAGCCAAAGACAAGGAGGGGCACTGTTCGGACGCTTTGGCATGCGCAGACATCACGTACCTTAGTCAGGAATCAAGCGCATGCACAGACCAGGCAAGGGTGTATTATCTGCTGGATTGAAAACTTGGGATTGCGGAAGGTCGCAGATGAAGAGTCAACGTTGCCGGGTGATGAGAAACGCCGAGGTCGCGAGATGGAGGCGGTGATGGTGTTTGCCGCCCGGCAGGCTTACGTGCGCCAACGGGATCCGTCACAATTGGCTGGGAAAAAAAAAGAACGAAAAAAAAGTGAAGTACAAGATGTCGCAGCTGCAGAATTAAAAAAGGGGATTAGATCCAATGTGTGGCTTGTGAGAAACGTAGACCAGAGATGAGGCAGACGGCGGGGGAACACAAGGGGGAGAAAAGGCGGGATGCACGGGAAAAGAGGACGGGCTGGCAGAAATGAGGATGTGCAATGACTGAAGATTCAGGTGACGATCGGACAATGCTTCTCGAGTCAAGGTGTCCAGACGATGATAATGATAGATTGCAGGCAGATGGGACAGCCAAGAGGGTGTTAACAGTCAACTCCAGACGGTGGTTGGCATTATTGAGGCCATGAATAAAACCAGGCTCTGGGGAAACGGGGCATGCGGAGTGACTGGAAGGGGAGGGGAGCAACTTTTGAGGGACCCAAAGGGAAGCGAGGGCGGTGAGCTGGAGCCCAGCCTAGGGGTCTCTGGGGCAGCACAGGCGGCGCTCGTAGGCAGCTTAGGCAATCAGAACGCTCCGGACTCTTGGTTCTTCGTTAAGCAGGGGCGAAGGACCCAATGCTCCCCTTCACCGCCCACTGCAAGTCCCAGAGCACAACCAGAGCTGGTTGAGCTTGCCACCAGCCCGTCATTGGTTACCGCGCCCGAGATCCCGAGATTGCCAACCAGAAAAGACTAACCTGCGTAGCAAGCTCCCTCCAGAGCTCCCAGCTGTGGTACAGTGCACGGACATCGCTTGAGGCGGGGTAGAACTCTCAAGGCACATGAAAGGATATATATGTAGAACAGAAGAAGACAAACACGAGAAAGGAGGAAGCTGCTCAGAACGTGCTTGCCTTTTTTGCAGCCAAGCAGATTGCCCGAACACGAAGGGACGGATAACACGGGCAAGCACCACACACAGCGGATATGATGAAGATGGTAATGATGCTGATGACGAAAAGACAAGACACATTGAAGAAGACGTCAGATGTGCAACGTACTTACCGGAACGTGTCAGATGGAGAGCACAGCGAGCCACGAGAAGTCAAGGACAGGAAGATTGTTCACTATTATCTATTCAATGGATGAGGGTGATGAGTCAGAGAAAGCTGAGGAGTAAATCCCTACCTGAGAAAGTACTGCTGTGGCGGTACCTTGCACGGTGGCCTGGATCGACGACAGACACGGAGGCTCTGGGGTAAGGAGGGATCTCCAACCACACGTGGCTAATTCGTGGCGGGTGAGACAGGAGGCTCGTATGGGATGGAGAGACAGGTTCGAATGAGGAAGAGAGAAGCGATGGAACAGCCTACTGGCGTCTGCGATACAAAGGATCGAAGCTGCAGGAGGTGCAGCCGAAACACACCCGTACGCAAGGTACAGTCGTTCGCGCGAACAGGGAGGTTCGTTTCGAAATCTGCACGGCGGAAGGAGGCTCGCAAACGCTCTTCAAGACTGGACGATTTACCGGTCACGAATAACAATTCTCGATCGATCCGATCGATCGAGAGTAAGGGCAGCACGAGATGGAGAGACTGCGAATACAGAGCGAACACGTAGTTAGGGGAAGCTCTTCTGCAGGGTCCGTCACAGCGAGAGGGAAACCGACGCTTTTTAAAGATGCGATGCGGCGGCGCTCTCCTGCAGCTCTCATTTGATATATGACAGGGTAGGTCATGCAGGGCGTCGATCGTGCACTAGCAAGCCTTCGTCCTGACTACCGATTATGTCCGCGGTGGATGCCCAGTTTCTTCTCGTTTCTCGAGTGTCGCGGCTCTCTTTCTGGTTATTGCGCACTTGGAGGGGTGGCGAGGCCGGTCGAAGGGTTCAGAATGGTGAGTAAGCCTACGAGAGTTGTTCCCAAAGGGTTCTGGGAGGGTGGGCAGGTCGTACAGCCGGATCGATTTCTTATGCTACCGGTATCCCATGAACAGGCAGCTTGATCATGTACGGTATTCCAAACCAGGCAGTAGAATCCTGCATGACTCACACGGAGGCGCAATAGGATTCGACGCGGTGTAGAATGTATCAGATGGCCCGGCCAGCGATGGGAAACATACTTGGGAGTGACCTTGCAGCGTGAGAATCATTCGGATGAGGGGAAGGATCAGAGAGGGTGGGCTGATTCAGAAAAAACGAGGAAACGCGCGCAGTTATGGGGGACGCTGGAAATCCCTTGCGAAACAGGGCTTGGATCTGACACCGAAAAGGTGTAGGTGTGTGTCGGTTTACGACTACAACATCATAATAGTAAGAATAGTAATCCTGCAGGCCACCATATTCGGCCGCCTGCTGCGACTGGTGCAGACAGACGAAGGGAGCTTTGACCCCCTCCAGTCGGTCGGGGAACCTGCAGGCTGCCAGATAGGTAGATCTCCCCGGTCCTCGACTGGGCTGCAGGCCAAAGCCACCCGGACACTGCAGCGAGACTTTTCTGGGCTGATTGGAACGGCGACACATGGGCCTCTGTGACATCTGCAGCTAAGCTTCTGCGTCCGTCATGGTCCACTGCTGGGACTTCTACAGTGAAGAGAGAGTCATATAAGGATAGGCACTGGCACCCCTACGATTTTGCCTCTCGACAAAAACCCCCAGAAGGCACTTCCGAAGCATCCATGGGTGCAATGATTAGTGGCAGCCACGAGCGCAGGCAGCACGAAACAACGTACTCGTTTCCGGCACGATCCGCCATCCTGATTCAGCCTTTGGCGACGATACTGGAATGTGGCTTGGAGGAACCAACTGATACTCTACTGGTCCTACACAAGAGAAGGGTTAGATTTGGGTTGACGCCAAAACCAGCAGCCTTCCGTCCCGCGAAGGTTCGGCCAGGAGCCAAAGTGGATAATCGGGCCTTGTCTGCGGCTTGTGGGTCTCGATCGTGTCGAACAGGACGAGGTTGAGGACCATACGCAAGGGGAACGAACGAGGTAAACCGATCAGGCTTACACAGAGAGTTCAGATCAATCCCACCTCAAGCCCTGCCTTCGCAGAGTTCGCTGTACAGAGTGCTGCCTCCGGTGATCAATTAATTGTCCCAGCTTTCGAGGCGATGGTCAACGGCTAGCCATGGAATGCCGAACAGGCGCTAAGGGAGGGGTGGGTTAGGCTAGCTGGGAGCATGACGTCTGTCGTGATACTGAGGCCGGGAAAACTGTCCTGGTCACCTACCAGGGTTGCACGGGGAACAGGATAATTGCAATCCCTGTCATACATCCAGAGTAACCCCCGCCCGTGGGGAGGAGGAATCTAAATCCGCGCGAATCCCAGAGACTACATATGGGTGCTTCGCGCCCTCGGCATTCTCTCACGACGGCGGTGATTGCTTCGGCATCGATGACCCCCCCGACGACAAGATTGAACTCTATTTTCTCTCTCCGGGAGATCCTTGATGGATGAGGGTTCGATAATATTATACCCAGGTATCAGGTCGGTATGCTTTTGGTGGTGCCTGGTGGCATGCTGGTCAGCTCCTTAGACCAATAATGGCTCTCCCCGCTTGAAAGCATTGCTGTAAGTTATCTTTGTCTGGCGAAGTACCAAGTGCAACTAATAATAATAATATGGACCAGTAACACGAACAAGGCCATCGCGATGCTTCCCCGATAATCGCCCCATCCTAAGGCTAGTTCTTTAGCGCTTGTCTCCTGTGGTGGTGCGGGACAGTCGACGTCCAGGTAGGCTTCTGCAGAGTGGAGGATCGACTCGACTAAATGGATCGTCGAGATACGCGGCGGAAACGGTAGGACTAGGCAAGTCTGATAAATTCTGATTCCTCAGATCAAGGTGGGCTCTCTGCCAAAGTCAAGACGGCTGTGCGCAGACCGGTGTAGCGTGGAGAAGCAGCGCCAATGCGCCATCATGGCATGGTGCCTTGTGGGCCATGCTGAGTCCTAAATTCGAGGCTTTAGTGGTGAACTTGATTGCTGCTCCTCTTAAAGTTCCGGGAGAATCTCACTACGCTAGTGTAACTATACTCCGTAGGACTAAACCTTTTCTCCGGTCTATACTCCTACAGAGTACTCCATCCTGCTCCTGCTAGGCTGACCACTGACCACTGACATCCCATTGATTATTATGCCTTGTTATCATTAACCTCAAGAAGGGTCCGGATTAATCGACTGCCCACACGGACGCGATGCCGATGCTGATGCTTGTCTAGTGGAGCCTGCCGCCTCGCCTGAGATCCTTCCGTCAGTCGTCACGTAGTGGCTTAGATAGATATGAGGACTCTGTGCATGTAGTCGTACAGTACCTACCTAGATGCCTAAGGTACTCAGTACAGAGTACTCCGTCCGTAGGTGATATCATCCCTACCAGCGCCGTAATCCCCGCAGGCTGTCTAAGCCGAATCGGGTGGACCACTGCCTCCCGTCCGAACCTCCAAACGGCTCCCTCAAGTTCCAACCTCTCCAAGCTTCTGTTGATAGGGACTGCTCCACCTCAACCATATCTCCTCCCCTCCACACATACCTAAGGTAGTCTTCCTCCTCGCGACAAGAAGCCCTAAACACACGGCATCCGTCTCGATCGGATCGTGTTCAGGGCCGGTCTGGCTTAGTCGTGAGACACTTGCGCCTCCTGTTTGCTCGATTCTTCATGAGATGTCATCTGACAGCCATTTGCAGCCCCGAAGACCATCGTCTCAAATCCCGTCTTAGGACGGTACGGCGCATACTGCACCACCCGTCGAGGTGACCACATTGCGGCCATCCTTCCCCACCACCTGCCAACCTCTTTCTAGATTCCATTCCAGCTATCGGCTTCGGGTATCGATCGGCCCGCCTCGCACGTTTCCAGCTCAAGGTCTCAGCAGATATCGCTCTATAGTTATCGCAGCAAAGCTCCCTGCATCGACCAACCATTCCCTGCCCGCGTTGCGCGCTTCGGACCCCCCTGTCATTGCCAGGCCTCGTATCTTTCTCCGCACGCTCCAACCGTACAATCCCCCTTCCCCTCATATCTTGATTTAGAGCTCTAGGCAGACGGCAGTGGCGGCCCCTTCCACAACCTGATACCACTCCCACTGGACCGGGAAGCTTCATTCCGCTCCCGAACGTTGTCTGGGAGCTAATCGCCTTGGACTGTCACCTGGTCCGCTTGGCTTAATCATTGCCCGCTAGTACACACCACCCACCGTTGACTGCAGATCATCTGCACCCAGGAGGCTTGGCTTCCGCTGTGTCCGTCGTCGGTCTCTGCTTTATTCTTCATTTGGCGTCATCTCACATTCGCGACTTGGGCGGGGTCTGGCGAAGAGTCGAGCCGCACCCTCTTTCTCGATATCGACAACATTGAGCAAGGGGAGGACGCGATCCACGACCGACAAACATGGCATCCCGCTCTTTTCGCGAATCGATGAACTCGCTGGGCTGGACCCGGAGGGACCCGGATATCCCAGTGCGAACCAATTCGACAACCCCATTTCTCTCCAGATTACAATCTCTGAACCCTTTTGGCCGTGGCGAAGGATATGTGCGACTACCCACCCACGAGGCTCCTTCGCCCGCTGCGACTAGACGAGAGGAAGAGGAGAGCTTCTTTGCCTGTGAGTTCAATGTTTTTTCCCCACCCGGACTCGTGACCTAGTCGGTTGAGACGCATCGACGAAGTGGGTTGGCCGCTGCAGCTCGGGTGACAACCCACAAGTTCCTGCGTCTTGCCGGGTTTCACACGCATTAGGGGAGCATTATCCGGCTTTATGATAGCGGCCAGATGCTTGCCTAGGAGAAATCGGCGCAGTTGCTAATGTGCTCTGCGTCTACAGTGAGCCGATGGGATCGAATGCTTATCTTCGCGGGATGTAACGTTGGAGCTGCGGTCTGCTTCTTGATATGCTTTATACTGTTCCCAGCCTTGACGCTGAGGCCTCGAAAATTCGCCATCTTGTAAGTGTTCAGCTCTTCGTTAATTTGTTTGAATGCCTCTTGTTGCCCTGCCAGTCATTTTCTTGTTTCAGTTCATACGCAGCCTTTTGCGTCATCAGTCCAGGCTTGTTCTTGCCATGTGCAATGAGAAGCCACCATGGCTGGTTGATGCTTCACGCGCCCTACCTGAGTGGCTTGGAACACATATCCGTAGTCACCCAGTTCGATTATCCATGTGCCGGCATTTCGAATCATGATCACCTTGCCCCTTCGACATAGCCTCATCATCCTGCCCAGGTATTCATCTACCAAAGCTGAGAGCTGACCGGTTTTTTGTAACGTATCTAGATGGTCAGTTGGCTCAATCTTGTTTTTGGCATCATGGGCCGTTCTCATGGGTCCATTCACCTACGCTCGACACCTACTATCGGGGACGCGACTCCCGTTCACTGCCGCCTATTTCGGGTCTATTGCACTGACACTATACTTTGCCGTCGGGGTAAGTGTGAATATCTTGTTTTGCTAGCTTTTTCGCCGTTTGTTCCGGCTGTTGCCGGGATCCATGCACATATTTTGCACACGATCCGCCATCTCCAGCTGTCTTAGCCTTCCACCTGACCCTACACCTCCGGCTTTAGTGCCTTCCCCGGCCTTAGTTCCATCTACCTGCAGACTCCTACCCCAGTGACATCACAGAGCGTGCAGCTATTCTATCCCTGTCTTCATCCCACATCTAGAGTTGCAGTGCATTCTCTTGTTGAAGTTGCAGATAGCCAGGATTTTTTTTTCCCCCCTGAGAGAATATCTGCTAACCACCATCTACATCGCATCCTCGTAGCTCCGCGCTCCCCTCCTAACCGTGATTTCCTCCGTCTTCCAACTCGCCGCCCTCATCTGGTATCTTGTCAGCTACTTCCCCATGGGTAGCACCGGCCTGCAGTTCGTGAGCCGATTCGGCGCGCAGCGAGTCGCGTCTTGGGTCACCAGTTGAGTCGAAAAGGACAGCGTCAGCGGGATGGATGGATGGATGGGATGAGATGAGATTAAGTTTTCCTGGATACATACTTCCTTGAAGCGTTAGACCTGTAGAAAGAAAGTCTTGTTCCTGTTCCTGTTCCTGTAAAATCTCTCTAACTAACTAACTGATGACTCTACGATGCATATATGCATATACATATAGCATTGGATACTATACTACGATTTACCGAATGTACTTACCTATCTATCTATCTACCTACACTTCCATCTCTTGAAGACTTGGACTCACCTAGGTACGTATATGTATGCCTGCGCCCGTCGACATAAACCCACGTACGTAGCTGAAGTAGTATATGATATGAGGACCAG
The DNA here is from genome assembly GCF_041956645.1 of Rasamsonia byssochlamydoides. Lineage (NCBI taxonomy): Eukaryota > Fungi > Ascomycota > Eurotiomycetes > Eurotiales > Trichocomaceae > Rasamsonia > Rasamsonia byssochlamydoides. The sequence goes on along the minus strand of NW_027192440.1, from coordinate 23,129 downwards.
GACCAGAGCCCTCTCCTCCCCGCCCAAGTGGAAAGAAATACCAGCTCGGGCTAACGTCCTTGATATATATAATATATATAGGACTCCGGTTATTGTACTGCACGATGGCTCCGAGTTGAAAATTGAGTCAGAGTCTAAGGACTGGCTGACCGACCGACCGACCGACAGACAGACAATTCTTGAGATATTGCAATCATGTCATTTCATTTTATTTCATTTATTCATGTCCATTTTATTGTCATCTGCGAAGTTAATTAATCTTGTCGCACTGTACGTACACATATAGTACCTAAGATCCTCCACCTCCAGCTGGTCCTCGCACTCTACCTAATCTACCTACATGGTTACATCACTTCCCCCGGCTCATCACTGGCGTAATGGTGCCCTCCAGCACCTTCACGCCCGGAACCTCCGCCTCCCAGATGCCAGTTTCCTCGCCAGATCCGACTTCCAACCACCGCTGCAACAGGTCGTTGCTCTCCTTCGGCTTGACTTCTGGAGCGGCCGTGCCGACGGTGATGTGAGGGATAGGGTTGGCGCACGCCCACGTGGTGGACGCGTCCTGGCCCTGACTGTCAGCGCCGGGCATGATCCGCACCACAAAGGCCATGATCTTGTCGTTCCAGACGAGACGCTCGACACGCACGCGAGCAGAAGCCAATTTCGGCGTCGTTGTCGGATCGTCTGGAGACTTCTCCCGCATTCGTTGAACGTACAGATCTGTGTACTGTTTCCAGATCTCGGGGAAGTCTTTGCTGTGAGCGCGATGGACCAAGGTCACATGGAATGTAGGCTGAATGCGTCGCGTATTGACAAGATGGTGATACAGTTTCGCCTTGTGCGGAGACGTAGATGGCGGGAAGAGAGAAGTGAGAATATCCGTCACCTGAGACGCCGGCAAGGAGATGCCGAAATACTCGAGCTTCTTAACCAGCGTCTCTGGATCCTGATTCTGCGGGGCAGGCGTGCCATTCTTCTGGCCCTTCTTTTCCTTTGTATTCTGCTTGCCGGAGGGCCAGCTTAGATCCATGTCGACGTGGTAGTCGTGCAACGCCGCTTCTATAGCAGCATCCATTTCCTCAGAAGTAGGAACGCGCTCGACGATTTTCGGATAAAGTGAGTGCAATTTTTTAACAATCTTCTCAAGATTTTCGCGTGAAGAAGCCCCGACTTCCAAGTCGATCACCTCATCGAAATTGTCGTCTGGATCCCTATCCGTATCGACAGCTTCGAATCTCTCCAGGAAGCCTTCCATGATCCCGATAATCTCATCTGCGCTCTTAGTGCCAGCCCGGATGGTCTGGTGGTTGTCACCCCTCTCAAGGACCCTCTTTCTTGTGATCTCCCTGATATCATCTAGCAGCACTCCTTTAGGCTCGTGTACGTACTGCAGAGCCACGAATCTTGCCTCAGGAACGACAGGCAAGACATCATCCATGATCTGTTTTCTTTCACGGCGTTGATGGTTGTTTCGATCCGCTATCACAACCGGCTTTTCTCCGAGCGCATTGGTCAGTTCGAGAGCAAACTTCTTCGGGCGATTCTTCTGCTTCGCCAAGTTGTCATTCTGGACATGGCCCCAGCCGAATAGCTTGGCCAGAGCGAGAGAGACTGTTGTCTTTCCACATCCGATTGAGGCAATGGGAACCAAAACCACGTTTCGAGTGACCGCTTTGCTATCATCCCCATCCAGTTTGCCTTCGTTCTCCAATGCGATGATGTCGGACCCTTTCAGGCCGCGCTCCCGCAAGAACCCTTCTCGCATAGCGATGATGCCATGGTTCTGGTTGTAGAGCTTGCCAATTTTCGGGTCTTTGGCCAGTTGCCTCCGCGCATAGAGCAAGTATTCTTCCGTGATTTTCCGGTGTTTCTTGATCTTGGGCAGTTTCCCGGCGATCACTGCTTTTGTCGCCTCCCGCCATTGCCTGTACATCAGATAGGGCTCCTCGAACTTGTATTTGAAAAACCAGTCCCGATATGTATGGGAATCGGGCCCCTTCATCCTACACCGAATGACGAACCCTTCCGTTTCTCTGCCATTCCAAGAGCCAGTTTCGGCGCATTTGTCCAGGAACTCCTTCACGGCTGCAATGTCATCCATGACGACATACTGCGCCTTTTTAAAACCCCAAGCGTCAGCAAATTTGTGTACCTCCGCGCTCGGTAAGGTAGCGAATTCCGGTAGATTATAGTTGATCCCGTGAAGATAAATCCCAGCAGCATTCTCGTCGTAGGCGAGCACGTGCTCTTCGAAGGAATCGTCACAGAGCTCTCCGACGGCCGTAGCATTCATTCTGCGTAGCTCCATTGCCAGCTCTTTCACCGTCTTGCCGACTGCGCTCAGATGCCTTTCGACCCATTGTTCTCCGGCTTGTGCATGGCTCAGAGGAGTGTCCTGTCGCGTCCCGGTGGAGTGCTTGCTGCACACTAAGAGAGTTCCGTCTTCCAGACCAGACATGAAGATAATACAGCCATTCTCTTTGACACTGAGTTCATAGGGACCGCGCGTATTAGTTTCGATGTTGCGCCACTTCGTCGCATTGACCTCGTCAACATTGAAGAATTTATCATAGCCACGGATGGCGATCTCGGGCGTCCCATCCTTTCTTACTGTCGTGAACAGTCCACGGGCATAGGTTGGGAGATCATCCCTTTTATAATCCCAGTCCATGAACCGCCATGAGTCCACAGAGATGTTATCTGAGCCGGCCACAGCGAAGGTGGATTTCTTACAGCGGAAGGACTTCTTTCCATGCTTACCGCCGCCTTTTTGGGCGGCAGCCTCTAGGCTGTCGACGAGTTGACGGACTTCGTGAGGATCTTGCTCCGGCATCGTGGCAAGATTGCGGCAAATATTTATGGGGTTCTCAAGAATAACGAAGTCTGCAGAGAAATGGGTGGAGGGAGGAGATGCGGAAAAGCAGCCGACAGCGATGATGTAAAATGGAAGGCGCAACCAGATACGGAAGCAACCATGGATGTCGCTGGCTCTTATGCGCTGTCCCCTCCAGTCAAACAAACACACACAGACCACAGGACCGTGGTCCCCAGCTGATTCATTTGTTCTGAGTCAATCGTAGTAATTATTATTCATCGTGCTTGTGCAGATCCGCCTGCCACTATTGGGTCAGGCACGAGGGGGGTAAACAGCGGAGCTTTTTTTTTGTCCCGCCGACAGGTTCCCCGCCAACGCCACTTTTCTGGCGGGCTGCCTACTGGCTGAAGACTGAAAGCTCTGCACGAGGCTAACTAACAATCATCCCATTTAGCACTCCTGAGCCGCATTCGGCTGCCTTATATCTGACTCACTCAAGTAAGAAGGGTCTGCGGCTGAGAGAGATGATCATTGCGACCCGATTTTAGCAACAATGACTCAACCAAATCTATACATCCTCGCGGCAGACAACCCGTCAGCCCTCCTGACGTTTCTTCGCGCAAACCCGTCTCAGGCATCCTGCCAGGATGAGCATGGGTACTCTCTTCTCCACGCTGCCGCATCGTACGGGCATATTGATCTCCTTCGCGCCCTCGTGCAAGAGTTCCACGTCGATGTGAACTTGACCGACGAAGACGGCGAAACCTGTCTATTCGTGACCGAAAGTTTGGAAATAGCGAAGTGCCTGGTGGAGGAGCTCGGCGTCGATGCAAAAAGAAAGAATGACGAGGGATTGACAGCACAGGAGACGATCGAAAATGACGGCTCCTTTCCTGCGATCGCGGCCTACCTCAGGGAAGTGACCGGAGCTCCAGCGTCGGAAGCAGTCGAGCAACCTATCAGAGACATAAATGCGCCTCCACATCTACCCCCTAATATCAGTGTGAACATTGGGACTATGTCGGAACAGGAGAATGAAGGCATTGAGGTCGATCCCGAGTTCAAGAGGAGAATCGATGAACTAGCTGCTAGGGAGGATTTCCATAGCGAAGCGGGGCAAAGTCAGCTACGGGCGCTGGTCGCAGATGCCATCAGGGGTGTCGGTGTTGAGACACAGGAGAGAGATGTCCGTCGGAGGGTGGAGTGATGGATCTGCTAGCAGATATACGAACGCAGCTCCCTGCACGACGAACGATGTGACGGCTTTTGCTGGAGATCAGTCCCCCGTCTTCAGCACCGAGAACGAAAGGTTAATCTCTTTCGGAGAGGACACACAGCAATTTGTCTCGATCGACCTCCGGGAAAGACTAGCTCACTATAGCGACATACCACTGCGGATAGGAAATGTTGGGGGACTTTGCCTGAATGATGCTTCCTCCGTGACCTTTTAAGGTCACAAACGAGTCATGACATTTTTCTGCACAGGTTGGGGCTGTCTTCTAGCCCCATCCACTCTAGGATGTACAGTAGTCCTCGACATTATTCCTTAGAACATGATGGCAGGTAAGGTCGAGAAGACCTAGATTCTAGTCCAACCAGATACACTATGATGCACCTCGTAGGCGCCTCGCGTCTTTGGTTATCTAAAGTGGTCTCGACAGTGTCTAGGTAGTCCTGTGCTATCTCCATATGTACCAATATTCTTGCTGTAAAAAACATGCTCGTATTTGCATTGCGTCCTTGTATACTCCGTATCATCAATCGATAGATAGGCGGTGTCGCATGGCAGAATCCCCTCACGATATACCCCACAACTTACGATCGCAGCCTACGTTTCACCTCCATACTGGCCAGAGCTAGAACTTCTTCAGACTATGGCGTCAGTTCCAACTTCATATTCTCCTCGATCATCGACGCATTGGGGAACTGCGCCGATCCGGAGTCCTGTCGTCGACCCCGACACTCCTCCGCCGCCTCCACCGAAACCTAGCAGTCACGAAGCCAGCCGCAGGGGCACGCCGCTCGCTGGGCCGCCACCACCACCTCCTCCTCCTCCATCACAGTCTCAGGAATACCAAGCCGACTCGCGCGATCAGTCTTCCGGAGCCAATGCGGTGTCTGATGCGGAGAGGGATTCTTCATACTACAACAAGCCCGATGATGCGCAAGCCCCGCTGCCCGAGCCTCCCAGTATCGAGGACGAATGGCTGCCGGATATCGTAAAAGATAAATCGTATGCCGTTTCCTCCTTCAGTTGCTAGAAGTTTCGTATCTCTCGCAGTTGGCTAATTTCCTAAAAACGAAAACAGGACCGTCGAGTTACAATCCGTCCTGTCCAATCCATCTCTCATTTCCGCCCTCTCGACCCTTCACCCATCCTACACCGCCTCACAGCAGCATCTCCAGTCCCTCCTTGAATCCAACAAGGCCCTCGCAAGACACGTATTAGACCTCGAATCCCGCGTCGCGAGCCTTCGCGCGTCGACAGAATCCCTCCTCCTAACGCACCAGTCCCTCGAGGTGTCATGGCGCAAGAAGCAGGCCGAAATGGACGCCGCCTTGGCGCCGTGGTCACCGAAAGCGCTGTATCAGCGGCTGGCGGCCGCAGTCGCGGAGCAGGAGGCGGTCTGTCGCGCTGTCGAAGAGAGTTTCCTCGAAGGCGACCATCAGCTGGAGGGGGGAAGGGCGAGTGACCGCGAAGTGGCGGATTGGGTGCGCAGGGTCCGGACGGAAGCTGCTAAGCTCGAGGCGAGAAGAGAGGCTAGGGCGAGATGGGATGAGGGGAGGGTTGGGGGGTGGAGGTAGCGCACCTCCTTGTTGCGGTGTTTCGCCGAATCCCACAATTTCTGTCTGTCTCCTCGTTATTCACTGGGGCGTGGGTGTCCAGTAAAGACACGATTCTTACAGCACGGCGCTGACTTCGTATGGATTCACATGAAAGCGGACATTACACATACTGTTCTCTCTCTATGTTCTCTGAAGATGCACAAGCAACGGCGTTCCGGATTGGAGATCTCATTCAGGGTACTGAAGATAGGTTAGGTACCTACGTTTTACGTTTTAGCCTGATCTGACTGTTGTATATTGTATATACCTAATATAATTTAGATATCCATGTTGCCTGGCTTACGGTTTCGTGGAATCAGCGTCTCTTTCTTTCGGCATAAGGAAACCACTCCTTTGGTTCTGTTATAGGAATTCGCCACTGGCAATTAAATGAACTCAGTTGGCTACCTGTTAGTAATATTAAATATTTCTGTCTTATTGTCTTATTCTCTTATTAAGTACAAATCCTTGGGTAAAGTAATAATGAAAGAAAATCTAGTCCTGGTATATGAAACTGCGCTGGTTTTGTTATTGACCTTTTTTCCTTCCTTTTCTCCTTTTCCTTCATACATGCCTTCATACATGTATGCCCTAATTGTCAATATGCAGATCCACAAACATAATTATAGCTGCTGGTAACGAGCTTTCAAAGAAGTCAACTCGCCATCAACTCAAGTCTTATATCAAACCTCTACATCACCGTCCCGGCGGAGATTACTGTTGCCTGGCTCGTCGCTAGCCCAACCCTCCGCGCTGACCACATCAGCATATCCGAAACCCCTGAAGAACGCATGTCCACGGCTCCTAGCGGCCCACGCCCAGCCATCACTCCGACGGATCGGCTGATGATACAGCCGGAAGCCGATCCAGGCGAACACGATGCCCATCGCAGAGCCGAAAAGGATATCGAACCCGTGGTGACGGTGGTTGAACCAGCGGGAGGAGGCGATGAAGGCTGCGACGCACAGCGGGACAAATGCGATGATTAGGAGATAGACTGGGGGAGCGGCGCCTTGGCTTCGGAGGGAGATGGCTGACGACGATGGAGACGATGAAGGGGAGGCCTGTTCCGAAACTTGTTTGGAGTTTTCGAGATTCGTGTCCTCAGAGGAAGTCCCTGCATGTCCTGAGGTGATTGCTGGGGGCAATGGACGGGGACCCAGATACGGGAAAGAGATGGAGAATTTGGCGCAGAGCCACAGAGTCAGGTAGGTCATGCCAGCGAAAGAGACTAAGATCCGTCAGCGCCCAACAATACATGTAGGAAGCGTTAAGAGACGGCAGGTGTACTTACAGGAGGAATGACCGCTAGGGAAGCTCGCAAACCCGTCAACCTTGACATCGTAACCCTGATTCCGGCAGATCTCCCAGGTCACCAGCGTCGGAGCTCCCTGGAGCTGTCGTCCCAATCCGCTGACAGCGTAGGTCGCAACCTTCGAGAGATCCGGGTCGCAGCGCGCAAGGAAATCCGGTCTGGGCTTCCCCATCAGATCCTTGAGGCCTTCAGTGGCCACGAACGCGCCGGCCAGAGCCACGCCCAGTCCCATCCAGCCTGCGTTCCATTCCCAGATCTTGCGCCTCCAGATAAGCGCGAAGGGAGCGCCCCTGAGAGCGGTGGGAGTGGGGACAAAGAAGAAGGTGAGGATCAGGATGAGCGCGGCGGGAGCCACGAGGGAGACAAGAACCAAGGTCGAAGTCGTGACGGTTTCTTTGACAGCATATGGATAGGAGATGCTCAAGTCTGTGAGTGAGAACGGGTTCTGGTTGCCCTGGACCTTGCTGAACCCGGCTCCTATTGCAGCGACAACTCTGCATGATGAACCCTTAGTCAATTGACCTGACGTTTGCGAGCGCCCAACACCGATGTTTTAGTCAGAAAGAACGAAGTGCTGGGTATACGCACATTATGAGGATCCAATCGACGACGTATGATAGCACCAGCAGCTTCGAGATGCGAACTGCGGTGTCGCGCAGGCCCGCAGAAGAGCTCATTTTTCGCCAAGCCGATATCTGTTTGAGACAAAGAATTTACATGTCTCACAGTATAAAAGAGTGAAGGAAGAAAGAATGACAGTAAGGCGCCAATTCAAGATCGCAGAACTAAAACACTGGACTCCGATTACCCTAAGAGAAGAAGAGAAGAAGGGAGCAAGGGTATTATTTGAATATCGAACCCTACATAAGCTTAGGGAATCATCCTCAGACAGGAACAACACACAGAGACCCACTCCTCGTCAGAGAAAAAAGATGATGCCTAGAACAGAAAACAAAATTATTATTTATTTTTTGCACTCCGTGTAACTAATAATATTAAACTATGCGCCATGGCCTGAGTCTGACCCATGGTCTCAAGGAGCCCAAGCAGGGGCCTCCTTTTGGCCTCCTTGCTTGGACGGTTGGACCTGCAACGATGACTGGCCCCCCGGTCAAGGACTCAAGAAGAATCGAGAATCGCGGGGGATCCATGCGTCAATCCTTGACCCGTTCAGGGAAGACGTGCGACGCTGGTGCTCAGCCTGGTGGGGATCGTCACAAGTGCTTAGATGGAAGTAATAATGAAAAAGCTGTGGCACAGTGAGGATTACGTACGTTAGCATATCGGATATCCCCTCGAGCTGTCGAATCGGATTCGGGTGATAGGTGGTTAAATCCGAGTGTCCTCGGAGCAAGTCTTATTTTGTTCTTCCAACTCCCGACGTGGTTGACAATAATACCTAGCAGGTATGTACTACTGTACCTTGGTAACGTCCTACGTGGCTGAGTTAGGAGCATGACGATCCAATCTTATTTTGCTGATTGCTAATTATATCTTGTAGGCTGTAGCAGTTTCTGTCCAGACGTCGCGTGACGTATTAATCTTACTATATCCGAACACGCGACCTGCTGTGCTGGTCTCATGGACCATGATTATTACTGAACTGACATAGTGCTGAACATTATGGTGATGTGTTCTGCAGTCCTTCGCCATGTGGCTTGCTCTCTGTGCCATGACCGAATGAGGCCTGTCCCTGTCCTTTGAACCGGTGTCTTGATAACCCTGGTTACCTAATAAAGAAAATTACCCCTGTCAGGTACCAGCTAGATATGTCATTGTTTACATTTCGCTGGTAGATCACATCTATATTTACGCTTTTCCATTCAATGACGACAATCGTATACTACATGACATCTCTCACACCCCTTTCCCATCCAGATCGGCGAAGAGAACATAACCAAAGTCCGCACTGCTGTCGTTGAAGCGCAACTTCCTGTCCATGGACTCGATCTTCCGCATGTCTTCCGGATCGAGTTTGAAATCGCCTTCCAGGTTGGCTCGGATTCTCGAGGGGGTCTTGGACTTGGACAGCACCGAGTGGCCCTGGGTTATTCCCCAGGCTGGAACAGAAAAGAAAGGAAATGTGAGCTAGTGGGTTGACCTTCGAAACAGGACCTACTTACCAAGAGCGACTTGTGCACTGGTCTTCCCATACTTCTTGCCGATATCATTCAGGACGGGATCGTCAATCAACTTGCCGATTTGCTCCGCTCCCTTGTAGAACGCGTTCTGGTTGCCGAACGGCGAGTACTGGGTGATATGGATCCCCCTGGCCTTGTGCCATTCAACGAAGGATCTCTGCTGCAACCAGGGGTGCAGTTCGAACTGATGGGTCGCCGGCACCACCGACGTGTGCTGGAGCAACCGCTCCATTTCCCCCCGGGAGAAGTTGGAGACCCCGATGGCCTTGACCTTGCCGGTCTGGAGCAGCTTTTCCATTGCCTTGTATGTCTGCCAGCGGTCAGATATCGATTTGGTCCAAGTTGAGGTACTATAGGCGTCGACTCGTTCAACATACGTCGACATAATCAATGTTCTCCACAGCCGGTTTCCCATTACTCTCCTTGGGGAAGAAGTCATCTCCGCGTCTCCAGGCTATTGGATAATGCATTAGGAACAGGTCGACGTAGTCCAGTCCCAGATCATTGAGCGAATCCTGCAGGCCTTGCTCAACATCATCCGGATGATGCTTGTTGTTCCACAGCTTGGTTGTCACGAAGAGCTCATTGCGAGACACCATGCTCTCTCTGATGGCTTTTCCGACCGGCTTTTCGGTGCCGTATCTTTCATCAAAAGTGAGCGTATCTTCTTATATCAAATTAGGAGTCCTTTCCTCTGCTGCTCACTCACACTCTAGCCGTGTCGATGTGCCGATATCCTGCTCTTATCGCTTCTAGCACGGCGGCTTCTTGAGACTCCACGTCTTGCCAGGTACCAAAACCGAGAGCGTCAATGTGCGCTCCGTTATTAAGTTTATATTTCGTGGCGCCGGCCATGATGGGATTATTTATCAAAATCTCGGTTTTAAGAAATGAATATCCACAAGTTGGAAGATGTTTTTGCCTAAAGTGGCGAAGTTAGAAACAATGCACAAAAGGGATCATGATCTTATATTTATCCTGAGTCTAATTGAATCCAATCTGATGGGTCTCGGGCCACGTCAAATTGACGCATTCGATGAGGACCTGGGGCGAGGGTGCACTTTGAAAGCTTCTGTTATGACGTCTTGGTGAAACGATGAACCAAGAACCCTGATTCGTAAGCACCAAGTACCTTATTAATAAGCTTTTCATTCTGGCGTACGTGCGATAAGATATAATGTTGAGCGAAAGGAACTTCATGCCGACTGCCGTGTTTGTTAATACTCGGGAAAATTCCTGAAAAGATGGGTTGTTCTGCGCCCATGTTGATACACATCATCGGCTTCAACAAACGTATCAGAATCAGTTGATCAGTACAAAACAAGAAGAGTCAGACACGAGGAATGCCGGGACAGGAGTCAGGTCTAGATCGGAATCACCAAGGCGGCCACCGATGGGATCTTGCTTGCTACCCACTTCACAAGCTCTTCGAGCTCGTCCTTGGGCTTCTCCTTAGGAATGGTGCCCCCGTTGTCGTTTTCGTTGTCTATGAGGCGAGGGAGCACCGCTTGATTCATATAGATGGCTCCCCTGATATATTTATTCAATATCAGGTCCAGATCTGCTTCGCTGATGTTCTCCGCCGGGCATCGACGACTAATTCCAGCTGCGTTGATCAAACCGTTCAGGCTATCTCACCGTAGTATTAACACCATCCACAATCTCACTTTTTATTTTCCTTGGACACATCGACCTGTAAGTAGCTGACCTGGGTGGAAAATATGCGGATTCTCCTTCGGCAACAGCCCGTCCAAGTCATCTCTAATGTCGAAATCTGCCGTGCTTATATATATATATATATACAGGTTCTGAGTTGAGAAACTAGCGCCAGTACTGGTACAACAATCAGCAAAAAGCCTTTCTCTCAATCGTCATGCAATGATCCAAGTGATCAAGCAGCTGGAGTTATGTCCAAAACACATGCAGTCAACGGTTCTTCCCAATCAATGGCATCATGATAATAATAGTCCATGTAACTGCCTGGAGACTCGAATCTGCATTGGTAGACTTCCTCCCATTCGGGCAGGCATAAGCTGATGTCAGATGGGCTAGAGACCTCGCTTAAGCATATAAGCTTGTCTCACATCTCAATGGACCCAGTAACGTCCACAGCGGTGCATCTTGGATGCATCCATAACCTCGACAGGTAGATAATAAAACTGTCCACTGTGTTGGACACCTGGGCAGTTGTATATAAACAGGCTAGACCTGAATAGACTAGCGGATGAATTCTGCCAGTATACACCGCCAACATTTCAGCCAATTGAACTAGACCCACGAGTCCGGTCATACGTCATCGTGCTTCTGAACTGGCGATTCCAGCGTCTCAATTCCAGTTTTCTTAGATACAGACGTAAGACACTACTGCAGCATCAAGGGGAAAAAAAAATCCGTCAATCGACTGTGTTTCTGAATACCTCTTTCTCAGAGATCATGTCTGTGCAGGGATACAGGCGAGTCTTAGACTTCTGGTTCGGACGCAAAGGTTCCCGAGACTACCTGAAAGAGAAATCCTTCTGGTACGGCAGCCCAGCCGACGATGAACACTTGCGCAGCGTCTTCTCCAATGACTACGAGGCGGCCAAGAACGGCCAATACGACGATTGGATCCAAGCGGGCGACGGCGACGGCGCTCTGGCCCTGATCATCCTCCTGGACCAGGTTCCCCGAAACATCTTCCGCGGTACTCCCCAGGCCTATGCCACGGACAGCAAGGCGGTGTCGGTGGCCCGGTATGCAGTTGAACGAGGCTGGGACAAGCATCTGCCCGCGATCCAGCGACAGTACATGTACTCCCCATTCAACCATTCGGAGAATCTGGCCGACCAGGAGATGTCGCTCAGGCTGTTTACTGAGCTGGGAGACAGCAAACATTTGTATTGGGCAAGGAACTTTTATGATCAGATCAAGCAAAATGGCCGGTTCATCCATCGGGACCCGATCCTTGGTAGGTCAGGGAAGTAACTGTATGCCATCCAGAGTGGTCAGTGTCTCCGCAGCTGGTCTTATATTCGCCAGGATAATTCAAGAGTAATACTACAGTCAGTCGTCTTCATTTGCCTCGACCGATAATTATCCATTCTGACTGCTCGCCTCCAATGGCAAAGTTCAGGAAACTCACTGGTACAGCGATGCCAGCGTTCCGTAATCGAAAGGACAAAGAAATCATCAACTTACTATCAGAGGGAAAAAGAAACAGGAAGAAAGGGTTACGCCCAGGAAAGCACCACCTGGTAATTCCCGCACTTGGGACATGAGCCATGCGGTCCCCGATCACTGGTCAATCGTGCTCTGCATTTCGTACACCTCCAGCTCAGCTGCCACCATGCCCTCTTCTTGATCGGGCCACGAAGAGCTTTTTTATCTTGTTCGTGTTTTTTAATCTTCTCCTCGAGACCTTTCTGCATTGCCTCCATCCGCCTCTGCCACTCGGCGTCATCTGCATCATACCGCTCGTCAGCATATATCGTTTTCTCTCTTCAAGATGATCGCTCACTTTTTTGCATAGCTCGCTCCATCTCCTCTTTGACTTGTTTGAGGTCCTCTTCATGCTGCTTTTGAAGACCCTCCAGTATCTCAAAGAGGGACTTGCCGGCCGCCGTGTCGATCAGAGCCTTCTTTTCAATCGCGATCTCTCTCTGGATCTCCAACAAAAAGGGCGATGTCCCCATTAGCTTGTTCACCAAGGTGGTTGCACCCTTCTTTGTATTGTCATATCGTTGAACAATGGCGCCTAGCTTCTGCATGTCTCCCCACCACTTCCCCTCCGCGACCAATTCAGCTTCTCTTCGGGATCCCTCCGCTTCGCAGACTTTATCCCACATGGTCGTTGCGAGAATAACGTGGGACAAGTGTCGCGTGCCACACAAGTTGCGAAGCATTGTCAGATTTCTTATCGACGGTTCGGTCATTCGAGGATCCGAGATCCGATGCAGGTAGATCACTCCAGTCAGATACGTGTTATTTTCGTACCTGTCCATCATCCAGGATGCTATCAGCTGCAATATCTCCGCCTCGGAGCGTTCAGCGTCACCAAAGCCCGGCGTGTCCACCAGGGTAACATCACAAGCGCCAATTCTACATGGCACTTCTTGGATCTCAGACGTGCCTGCCATCAGTAAGGAACTGTTCAATCGAATGTCTCAAGCACAGGGACGTGTCGAAAGTACGGTGGTACCTACAGGAGTGTAGACCATGGCCAACTTTTACCTCGGTTCCAGTAACCTTCCCGATAAAGGACGACTTTCCAGTTCCAGTCATGCCAAACACGGCAATTACAGTTGGATTTGAAGGTTTCTTGGCCATGAAATCTTGTGAACTGCGAACGGTGGACTCAGGGGGGACATCCTGGCTGGATTTTTCTTTTGGTTGCTTTATATAAGCAATGTCTGGAAATTGGCTAGGCTGATAATCAAAAGGCACCCTCGGAATCGAGGATGTGGTATCAGGTATTTTTGGTACAGATGTGTCCGGCAACTCGCGAATCTCCTCCGAGCACTCTGCTGTATCAAGCTCGTGGACTTCCTCTGGAAATGCTCCTGGAATATTCGGAAAAAGACCTGTACTAAACCCCATCTCCCGAATATCGTCATCACCGGGCCGGTGTCTTGGAGGTGTCGTCGACTGGTACCAAGACATGGTTAGCCGAGCGTGCATCATTACCCCCCATATCATTTTTTTTCGAAGGACTTCCGTCGAGAATTAGGCAGTATTTATCAGCCGTGCCGCGGTGAGAATAAACTGAATGGAAGAATATACGCAGAGAACACGACATATATGTAGGTCATATGGCAAGTGGGAAGCTGAGGATTGATTGCCCCGCGGACAAGGCTGAGGCTTAATTTCTTCTGTCCATGACATGGATCCTTGCATCGGATGCTTGTAGCACGAATCCCCGCAACGTTCAGATTGTTCGTATCCCGTACGCCACCGGGGAAGACGCACAGGTATGTTTCGATCCCTGTCATACAATGCATACCCGGGCAAAACGCCGTCCTGCCTGCAGAAGGTTCACAGGATTGATATGCCCTTGGAACTTGTGAGAGGCATTCTCTCCTCTTCACCAAGGCTGTCGACAGTTTGCCTTGAGCTGTAACGAACCACCCAGTGCCACGTCACTTAAACTGCTGCCTGTTCCCTTGCCATAGTCTCGGGGCGTTGCTGATTCTGAGTTAAGGCTGTGCAACCATGAGCTTATAATAAGCGTTACAACGGCTTGCGACGGTCACTCAAGCGTTGTTGTGCAATGCTTGGTTGTCAAACGTTCTTGAATTAGCATAAACTTTAATAGGAAAGCTGCAAAAAAAAAAAGGAATATTGCTGTGATGTTTCCTGATGGTAGACTGTTGACAGATGCAGTCTCAAACATTGTCTGTGCGGCGGGTTCTACCGGCGGTGATAAGGGACCGCTCCCCGAAGAATTAGCTTCCCAAGCTGAAATAATGGCGATGCCCGCGATGAGAGCGATCCTGGCTGGGAGGAGAAATCTGGCTGTCTGAAAAACGAATCGTACGTTGACGGCGCGGAGTGACGGCGGGCGTCCGGGCAGTGTTCATGGCTGTGACCAAGGGATCTTCGGTCCGAGGAGGAGGATCGGTGACTCTGGGAGGCGCGGGGATGACATTATTTGCCCTGTGGACGAACCGCAAAAACAGAAGAGAGGCGGAGATGCCCGACATCTTCAACAGCGTCCCACTGGTAGCTAGCACCCTCATAGCTGTTCAGGTAGGATGCGTATTGTCGGAGAGCTGACTCCACAATCGGAAGATGGATCTAAAAATGTCAGTCGTTGATTATCAGATCAGATCCCTTTACTCCGTATCAGACTCACATCGTCCAGGATTATGCGGTTGTCGTTGCGACTGGATTGAGCCGTCTCGGCCGACGCGCGATCCTCTAACCAGAGTCTTTTCAGATGACGGTAGGTGAAGAGAGCACCAAATAGAGCCCCTTTCCGGTTCAAATCCTGGCGTACGTACGTATTATTTAGACACTGGAGGCGGCGCAGTTCAGGGTTGTGTGTGAAATGTTGGCTTTCGGTCACAGAACCCCAGACTGTCCACGGAAGCATAGCATCATTCTACAAATATCATGGTCAGCCAGCAGCTAGTATCATCAAGGAGGCACACACAATCTTCTGCAAGTCATTGAAGTGGACCATAAAGGTCTGAGTACTGAATTTCCCCCCAATATACTGTAATAACCAGTTCCAGTACGGGTTAGACTAGAAACGTCGATTGTACTCCATGGCAGCAACACTTTCCCCATCAATGGGAGCCGGAATTTTACAGTAGCTTTCCACGAGGCGGAAAGCTGATGCTACGCCCCTGCTGCTTCGACTAATTGAAGGTTTCGAGACGACAGCAACGACAAAATCTCTACATTTAGAATTCTTCTTACACGAATGCGGCAAAATGAATTCGAAAACGTGTAGAAGTCAACTACTGACTATCTCGGGCACTATAGCAAGTTTATGATCAAGCCGTCGATTGATCCTTGATGGATGC